>NC_048440.1:8691566-8991566 GCF_004353265.1 Vitis riparia | reverse complement strand
AGTTGATTGGTCCCATGCAATAATAGTAGGCAGCACATGGGGTAAGGAAATCACTCACTCTTGTTATCCAAAATTTTGGATATTGTTGTGCATGCCTCGTTCAAGCATCCATCCCTCTACTGCTTTTTGGCTTGTCCAAATCCATTGTTTTCTTCCCGATCTTGATTCACAAATGAGGAGGGGAAAAAAACAATGGAAGAGAAAACTTTTTCAATCAAATTACTGAGGGAATATGCATGAGGAAGCAAAGAGAAGAAAATGATTAAAGGGCTATGTGTAGAAAGGAGAAAAGGAAGTACAATGATCAGGTAGAGAGCTGGGAAGTCTCAGTATTCGGTAGAAATTGTACAACCAGAGGCGACAACCACCCAAAAAAATTAATACTTGGAGCATCAATCATATTCGGGGGTTTGAAACAGAAGCGGTTTATCTGAGCAAAGGAAATAAATTTTGTACCCAGGGAGAGAATGATTGAGAGCTTATTTACTCGTAGACTGAGGAAAAAGATTGTGAAGACCTAAGAAAACCAATCATGTGAACTCCTCAGAACTCTGTTCAAAATCCAACTTTATAGCTCACTCATTTTGTTTAAGCACACCCATATAAGGCCTTCCAGGATTTTATATCACTCTTATATATTTATTTGATTAGTATGATCAATGTTATAAATTAACTTTGTCAATTAATGTGTTACCAAGTGTAGTGACATCTTAATTTGTTCCCAGAGTTTAAATGTAATAGTCAAGGGAACAATGTCTTAGAGATGAGCACCATAAAAAAGTGCTCATTTGAGGAGGGAAAGTTAGCATATTGCAACTCAACAAGGACAGTGACACATGATACCTTCACATATGACACTTTGTGTATTTGGGTAAACAAAAGTATAAGAGAAAGATAACACTATCAAGAGTTTGGTGTTTAGTTATACTATAAGAAAATAAGAAAAAATAATTTATTAATTTTAAATTTTTTTTCCCTTCATATTTTTTTACTTATAATTTTTTTCTTTCTTTTCAAGCTCCAAACATATTCTTGCCTTCTGCAAGCCTATCTTTTACTTATAACATAAGAATATGGAACAATAACAAGATATTAAAAAAAGTAATACTTATTTATTTGTTTACTTTTGGTCTTCTTCTTAATGTTATTGGTTGGCCTAAGACAAAAAGGGGAAATATTTCAAACACACACATGGTGTGGAGGACCTTATAGATCGTGCTACTGTTAGAGGGTGGAAGGCTAGGAAGTTAATGATGGCATTTGATTCTTCAAACAGGAGTCTTAGTTGAGAGTGGGAAAGAGACATAGTGTGATTACCAGGCGACAAATATTAGAAAGAATTTGATGTGATGGATTTTGGAGCTGAGTGAGGCCTTTGGTTTCTTTTTTATTTTTTTATACCAAATCCTAGATGTCCTTTGTTTCTTTATGAAATATAAGCACTTGGGTAAAAATCTAGAAAAGAAAATATAAAATAATAATAATAATAATAATAACATTGAGAACTTTTACTAATGATATGATAACACTGGAATTATGATTATTTTTTTGACCAAACATGAATAAAAGAAAACATCAAATGATGGCTGATGCTTATGATTTTAAGGAGGTTGAGAATTGAGATGGGAAAGACGGGAAGGCATGCGATGGGATTTAGCACCAAAGGTTTTCAAAAGACTAGATGGGTAGTCATGGAGCTTTATGTGTGTCATTGATTAACTCCATTTCTTTCTTTTCAAAATCATGACTACTACAGTCTCTTCCAATAAACCCATTTGCACCAGAATTTCCTCTAAACACATAATGGTTCTTACCCCCATCAATCACAAAAATGAGGAAAACCCATTTCACTAGAACTTTAGACTGTTCTTTTTCTCCAACGAAGTGACTTCAATTGAAAGGGGTATGAAAATTTCATTGAAGTTGATGGATTTGACAGAACTTTAGGTCACTATCTCTCAATAAATTAAACAATGAAATTGCTTTCACCACCAAGGGAGGCATCACTTGTCCATGATTCTGGTGCTGGATTTTGACATGTGTAGAAATCAAACCTGAAAACCTAGCTCTCACTTCAGCTTTTGATAAAACTCGAGGGAAAAGGGCCCAGGTGCCTAGAAAATCCATCCAATCCTTATGTTGAATTTGTGGATCCAAAAATGACTTTTTTTTTCCCTCTGAAAATGAAAAAGAAAGAAAAATAGTAAGCGTACTTGTGTGTGAAAAATGAAAATAGTGGTTGAAGCGCACCCTATGCACTTGATAAATTATGGATTAGTTTATTAGTTTTGGTTTTCAATTTCATTTCTTATGCCATTTTTTTTGGCGCAAGTTTTCTTGAGATATCCAAACTGACTTTTAAGTTTTGTGTAGTACCCTAGGCTTTGAATTACTACAACAACGATGGCTTTCAATCATGATCGGATCAATATGATAGGTGTTTTCCTAGGCGGGAACTCTAATCTGTCAGAAGCGCACTCTACATGGTCAACTTCCAATGACAAAGTCTTCAATATTTTAACTACTTGATTTAACTAATTTGTCAAAATTTACTACAATTTTCAGCAAAATTATGTGAAAGATATTTGAACTGCAGAATTTTCTTGGCCTTTCCTCAGTACTTCCTGTTATGGTCAGTTTTCAGGAAAAAGAAAACACAAAAACAAGAGAAGTAATGGATCTTTTCATCCAATTTTTGTTATCAATACTTCACCCTACACATCCCACATGATTAACTAAATCCTTATGTGGTCTACCTTTCGCACTAAATTGTGGAATTCAAACCATGAAAATATTCAGCTTTCTTGTAACCATATAATTATCATGGAAGCATGTGCTCAAAGTAGATGGGGCATTCACATGAACATTAACCTAAACTCGCTGGAATATATTCTTTTTAATTGGCAAGCTGGTTTAGAGAGAGAGAGAGAGAGAGAGAGAGAGAGAGAGAGAGAGAGAGGGAGGAAGGACAGTAACATCTTTTTTCATAAACATGATCAATAGCTAAAACATTTGCAAAATCCAAAAGTAAACACAGGTTGAATGGATTGAAGAACAGAAAGCTGAGGAACCAAAAGCTTTGCAGTTTCTCTTTCTATAACACATCCCTAGAGAGGCGAGATTGATAAGAAAAGTCAAGAGGTATCCTAATACTTTCTTTCTATTTTACATATCCCTATTATCGCTCTTGTCATCTTTCATTTATTTCTTCTGATCACAACAAAGCAATTAAAGCATGGTTTTCTTTTTAGAATACCCACATGATCAAAGTTCGCTTGAATAATTTTTTCCACTTTGAAAGATGAGAGAAAGGGCGAGAGTCCCATCTTCTATCAATCTCCTCACTGAGCTTTCCAGTCATGTCTGATAAATGTACTTATTTTAACTGTTCAAACCTTCTGTTCCTCAGCTTTCTGTCCCATCCACCAATATTCCAAAAGGAATGTGGGACTCATGGTTCTGCTCCCAATCAACCAGCACTCTCTTTCACTTTTTTCCTAATCTCCTGACTGTTCTGGTAAATAACAAGAAAAAAGGCAGAAAGTAGAAATCTCCCCCCCCCCCCCCCCCCCCCCCCCCCACCCCACCCCACTCCCCCCACATGAAATCCAAACTAGTGTAGCCAAGTTTATGCCAGGGCCCTTGAATGAAATTGCACCACAAACTAACTAAAGAGTATTTTTTTAGCAGGGGCTGAGTTTTGTTTCAAGCTATAGGTCTTTTGTTATAAACCCCTCTTATCTTCTCCAAATGATGTATTGCTGTTGTTCCCTGTCCAATCAAACAGGCTGAATGGATCCAAGGCCTTGCTTTCTCTCTCTTCATGATCTCCTGATGAGAATCCCTGTGCGAACAATAGATTTAGAGGGTCAGCCTCTATTTCTCCTAAATCTGCGAAGAAGTCCTCCGACTGGTTGGAGTCCGGCATTGCAGGCTTGTAGCTTCTTGGAAACCCTTCGCTGAATTCACTATCATCCATCTCTAGCTGCTTCTCAACGTTTCCCATCTCCTCTTTCACAGACGCACCTATTGTGGAACTCCCACCAACAATAGGAGACATGTCATCGTTGTTATAGCTCTCTTTGTTTTCTTCCTTCAACCCTGTTGCCTTCTGGGTCGACTGACAGCTCCCCGAGTTCTTTGAAGCTCCATTGTTTTTTGATGGCTGAGATCTGGTTGAGCCTGCAAGGGCATTTCTCTGCGTTGGCCATGGATGATTGTGTTCAGAAGTGTAGGTGATGACCAACATGTTTGGATCAGTTCGGCTTCGTTCCACTTGTTTCCTGGCCGAGCAACCCTTTGAGCTACTGCATCTGTAATAGCCCCTGGATAGTTTTACACGACATTGATTAACAAAGATTTCATCACCGGAATCAAATCGTCCCAATAACCTACATCATCTTACTGCATGAACTATCCGAAATTATAACTGACAGATAAATAAAAAAAACACTGATGTCACGAGTAGAAAACGAATGTGATAGTCTTAATCCATATCATCTGATTTCCCAACATGCTCCATAATGATTACTTATGTAAATTTAGATTTCCCAAAATGCGTCATGATGATTAGTTGTGTAAATCAAATATGCTACTTTGTTTTCAAGAAAATTTTGATGGGTTAAGCGGCATTTTCCCACCCTGAAAAGGAAATATCAATAAGCCTCCATTTGCCTGCCACAAAACGAAGAAAAACATCTCCATGAAATTCATCTTTATTTAGCATGATAATAGTACAGACAATAATTCCTCCTTTTTGTTCAGGTTCACAGGCAACCTTCAATTAATTTTGCTTGTCCCTGAACCATGTTCATTAATAGTCGAACTGTTAATACTCAGAAAGGCTTTGGCAGTTGGTTTTAAGAAACTTTCTTTGTTTGGAATTACTTTCCCCACTCTAAAAGCAGTCAAATTAAAGCTAAAAGTTGGCTGTAAGAAGAAAACAAGTAGTTAACTTAATCTATTATTGTTTTTCTGAACATATGATCAATCAGGTATATCATCAAATCGGCAATAATTCTTGTCAGAAGAAAACACACGAAATGCAGCCTTTGTTTCTTAGGAACTTTTTTTCTTGTCAAGAGTGATAATACCTGGAACAAACTTACCTTGGGTAAGGAGAACCTTTGATGGGCTTCTGACCGTACTTCCTCCACGCCCAGAGATCAGATGGAACTACTTCTCCACTTGGCCTGCTGTTTGCCGCTGCTGGAGCTGGAATACAAACCACCTTCTTTGCCTGGCTCTTCCTGGATGTTTCAATATCAAAGCATATAATTGGTTATGCCTTAAGAATTCCAAATCCAGAAACAAGAAGAAGGAGGAGCAGGATAGGAAGCTCTATGTCTGGGTTATGTCTTTGCTAAATTGCTAATCTCCCTCCGGCTATAAAATCAAAGCAGTTGGACAAATGATCAAACAAGTTGATTCTATTTCTTAATTTGGAGTAAATATTGTAAAGAGTCTTCTTTTTTGGCAGGCAGAGAGAAGGCTTATCTCTGGAATAAATATGTAGTTAATTTGTTAATCCTTGTTCAACCATTGATGGAGCTCAGAACTTTATCTGACTTGAGAATTTCTTGTGTTAGCTTATGAGAAATAATGCATATATAATTGAAGTTTATTTATTTATGTTTTCTTTGGCAGAAGAAGAAGAAAACTATAAATGCAAGTTTGTTGATCATTAATTTTGAAGCTAATTCTCTCTACATAGTAAACAACTTTTAAGATTTAATCCAACTTGATAATCTTCACTGGAGCAAAAATGTTCCATCTCAGCTTTTCGATGGAGATACTATTTTTTGGCTTATTTTCTTTAAGAAAGCTGAAAGTGATGGCATATTCTTCAGGCCAACACTAGTGATGAAAACACCCTGATCCTTTCAGGTGGGCTTTTGGAAGAAAAGAAGTTCCAGATAAGTAAATGAAAGCTAAGTTTGTGACTACTATTGTGACAACAGTTTGGAACCTTTCATGTTGATTAAACCCCAGCAAAATATTATGTTGGTTTGATATATTATTGACACACAGAACAATAATCTCATCTGAAATATGTCATAGAGCACCTGATATATATGTAACCCTCCCATCAAATTACTTATTGTGTGTACTTGTACATAATTTAAACCAAACCCTATCTCAATTCCCAGATCCTCACAATGATTTTGTGGAGACTCAAGTTGTATAAAAGCCATTAGTTTCCTAAAATCAAACATCACATGTTGTTCATTTATGAAGCCAACTGGCGAATTCTAAACTCCTAGAACTGCATAAATTAGGATATTTCGACTAATAAAACATTAAAATGAATTTAATGTCCATGTTCCAAAGGTTCTCACCTTCTCTTGATACCCGGATTTCGTGGAGACGAGATCTGCAAAGCGGTGCTGTCCATCAAGCAACCTTTGGAGCTGTTGCCACTAATCATGTCATTAGGAGCCAAGGTGGAAGTCTTAATTCCCGTCGGCGAAGCTGCAACTATCTGGGACTCGCATGGAGAGATCGGCATCCTAGCATTGGGCGAGATCTGAAGCATCCTTGAGAAGATATTGCAAGGCCTTTTCATATCCTCGTCAAGAATTTTCTGACCAAACATACCGCCGCCTCCAACAAGGTTGCTACTTATGTCCTCCCCACTGGTTTGTGTAAGCTCACTTGAATTTGAGCTGCCGAAGAAGCCTGAACCAGCTATGCCAAGCTCATGAAGAAGCGGATCTCGCATATTTGAGAAGGGATCGCCAAAGTCATCCAAGGGTTCATCTACCACCGGCGAAAAAATCATGGGCTCGCTTGGAAATTGCCAGTCAGCAACAGGCTCATCGGAGGTGCGCGCCCCACCGCTGCCGCTAGCTCGAACTATGTCAGCCAAATCTCCTTGATAATTCTCCATCCTTTGCCTAAAGTAACTGCACATACTTTTTTTATATGGGAAACCAGCTGAAGGAACACAAAACCAATATCATTTGACCAGAGTTTGGCACCTGTTATACCGAACAGACGTGAAAGACATGCACTTTGGTATGTGAATTTGGTGCTTGGATAAGCTATGAGACACCTTTGGGGGAGAAGATTTCTGCTGGGGAAGCAAAAGGCAAAGAGGCTGTGAAGCTAATTGGAAGTCATGTTCTTCTCATAAACAAACAAAGAGAGCGGCTTTGAAGAGAGAGAAAGAGAGTCGCTGACTTTTCATACAAAACACCTCTTCTCCCTTCTCCATACGCAACAAGGAAGAGAAGAGGGAAGAAGAAAAAGAGAGAGAGAAAGAGTTTTAAACTAAAGTTGATTTAATCTATAAGGGTTTATAATATCATATCATATAATAAGCATCAAAGGGTCAAATTTCTGCAACAGTTCGTTAATTTTAATTTATTTATTTTAAGTCATTTTTTTCAAAACCAAGTGATGGGAAAGTAAAAGAGGCGGCATGTAGCCGCATTTCTCGGCAAACGTTTCGAAACGGGTGGGCGTTTCATCGAGGGAATGACACTACTGTTTTGCCTGTCAAATACAAAACTGCAAGTCTCCTTGAGCACCTCTCAACGTGATGCACTATCTCTCCCTTTTATTTATTTATTAAAAGAAAAAAACAATGTGAAAAAACACAACACACAACTACCTTTGAACGTGCAACATTGTCTATGGGAATGCACCCCCGGTCCCCCACTTGCTCCCACATTAGTGAAGCTCTGAGCGTGCGGCATGCATAGGGCTAGAGACTGAGTTATTGCAGCTGCGGAACTTTATGGGTTACTCTTCTTCTTTCTCCATCTATGATTTACCTAACCAAACAAGTCTACTCCCGTTAAAGCATTTTAAATATAAGAGATATGAACTTCCCCCAAAATAAAAAAAAATAAATAAAACTCCTTTTCCCACTCTAGTCACCAATACCAAATCTTAAGACTATGTTTGGTGAAAATTTGAAAAAAAAAAAAAAAAAAAAATCAAAAGAAAGAATGATGGTTCCTTGGTCAAACATTACATAGTTCTATGGGAATGCTCCACTATTCATTGTCACTCCTGCTTCATTGCAAATCACACCTTTGCCGTCGTTCACAAATATCGTGGATATGAGCTTTGAGTCTATATTAATGTGTCCCGCGTGTCGGACACAGCTTTGCATAGAGAATTGAAAAAGAAAAAAACAAAAAATATATATATAAAAAAACTTTGGTGTATTTTGTAATTATTTTTACTAATAATTTTATATTCTTTAAAATAAAAAATTTTAAAAATATGTATAATAATAAAAAATTGTTTTTATTTTTTATTTTTAATAATAAAAAATTGTTTTTATTTTTTATTTTTAAAAATAAAAAATAAAGTATTTTTGAAGATTTTTTTATATATTTTATACAGTTTTTACTTGTTTGTTTTAAGGATTATTTTAAAAAATAATTATACATGTAAAATGATTAAAAAAATATTATATATAAAAATTATTTTTAGAATATATTTAAAAATATATAATTTTTTATTTTTAAATAGACTTTTATTTTATAACATATCAAATAATAATTTTAAAAGTTGTTTTCAAAAACATTTTTTTTTTGTAGAAATGTTTTAAAAAATTGTTACCATATATATCCTATTCTTTTATGCAAAATGAACGACAGAATACTGTAATAGTGTGAACCAAAAATTGTGGGCCCTTTCATAATTTGAATTTAATGGAATTAAATTGGTTATTTTGCCAATAATTTTATTTGAGCTGTTTTTGGATTTTAATTATTTGCTTGCACTTGTAGAACAGTTGATTGGACCGGCTTAGCCTTTAGGCCCCAAGGCCCCACAAGGATTCTAATTTGAGTGAAACAGGAAAATTGGAGCAGCCGACCATGGTCAAGACCATCTTATCTCTCTCTCTCCTTTTTTTTTTTTTTTTTGGTTTTGAAATTGAAGTTTTTTTAATAAAAAGAAAAAGAAAAAAAGTTGAAATAAAAGATAGGATTAAGAGTTGATCAAGAAAAGAAAATGAGATGAAGTGGGATTAACTGAGGGGAAAAAAGAGAAAAAGAAAAAGAAATAAAGTTGCACAAAACAACAATGCAAGTTGTATGGAAATAAAAAGAGAAAGAAAGAGACATCTTGGGCTGATTGATCAGCATGGTTGCAAGAAGAAAGCTTCACTGAACTTTTTCAAAGAATGGCTGGCACAAAATCTTGGTTAGGTATGATAAACAACTAAGAGGTCAGGTCGATCGATTGGACTTGGATAATCATAAAATCTTGGTTGATGAACACCTTTTGTCCAATCAATCAAGCATGCACTTAGATCCATCAATTGAATGAGGATTGATTTTCTTTGTTCCCAGCCATGTTGCTCTAGATTTTGACCCTTTTTTTTTATTCTTAAATATAACATTTGAAGGATTAAACGTGCCACTTTTGGCTTTTCAATCATGGAGTTTTTGTGGGGGGACATGTAAAGAATAATTATGATCTTTAAAATGGGATTAGGGGAAAAGTAACAATGAATTTGTAGAATAGATACTTTGTACAAATTAATCATGTGCTATGAACTAGAATTGGACTAGTGACATGGGGATTTTCAATCTTCTATTTGATCAATTGAGTTATCCTAGCTATTCCCGATGCATTATCCTCATATTTCTAAATGACTTGGTCTATGTCAACTAAAAATAGAAAGACAAAAAGGTATTACAAAACAAACATGAAATTTCTTGAATTAGTTGAACCAAATCTTGGATCAATCATCTACACATGCATTCTAAGCTAGTTAACAAAGATTTTTAGTTTCCATATTTATCTTTCATTAAACTAAGGTAAGGGTTGATAGTATTGCACATAACTTTTACAAAATATATTCTATCTCGTCTAATTTTAAAAAATGTATTAAATGAAGTATATTCTTATGCAAGTAATTCCATTAAAATTATATTTTCTTTCATTTTGATATTTGGAATATATACAAATGAAAATATCTTGTATTAAGATTTCTACTTTGGTTGAAAAAATGATGATTGAATCAACTTTTATATCCTTCTAATATGATATGAGGAATGAGCCTATACCCATTGTGTGAGAGGCTATTGGTACTAGTAAGTTATAATTCCATCATTAAGGACAAGAATTCCTTAATATTAACTAATGATAGTATGTATATGCATGCAAAATGTGTTAAGAGTTACAAAAAAAATCCTTTTCTATAATCTCCTCCTTTAAAATCGGACATGAAACTTTCCTTTTGTTCGGATCAAATAGTAAATTCAAGTTCCACCATTGTGGATAAGAATTCCTTACAGTTAACGAGCCTTTATTAACTCCAACAAGTTTGGCTACTATTTATATAACTAGAGAAAAACATTTGTGAATTTTTTAGTATAATTCACATAAGTATTTATTTGGATTTGAGATCGTTTAAAATGTGAGTCATTGGCAAGAAATCTTTCATATTCTAAAAGTTTTGGAAGCTTTTTAAGTTTACCAATATTTTTATATTTGAGAATTTTTGTTATTTACCATTTCATTCCATAAATTAAATATCTTATTATGTCATGTACTTAATTCCACAACTATATATCTCATTATCACAATGTGCTTTCAATATATGTACCATTCTTCTTTGTTATTCTCTTTTTAGGTACCTATATCGTGAACAAGGAATGTATGGAGCTCCGTGAAGGTGGACCTTTAAGACTAGTTCATCTTCTAGTCTTATAATTTTTTTATTGAACATTTTGGCTTTGTCATCACTAATTACCTTATTATTACTTAATTTTTGAAAAGGTTATTTAGATTCTTCAAGATATTTATATTTGTTAATTTTTGGACATTGTGTCTAGTTTATTTGATTTATTGAATATATGTTTCTTTTATTTAAAGTTCCATATTTGGCTTTTTTTTTATTGTTATGAAATTATTCAAAGTAGTACAAAGACTTGAATGACGGTTTAAAGAGCCTTTTTTTAGCCTTCAATAAAACTACTTAGCTAAAGACTCCGAAAGTTAATTTATAGAGCTCTACATGTCCATCTAAATGGAGATAGCCAAAAATTATAATCTAGCCAAGTCCTTGCACATTTTTACCAAGGATGATCTTGTTAGTTACCTCATTTTCCTATGAAGTTAAGAATAATTAGCTAACCTCCATGTATATTGAGAAGCTATATCACCGGTCCATCACTTATCTAATTGATAATTTACTTTTATGTTGACTCTTTCCATCATCTTTCATGTTAAACAAACTCTTAGCACAATTTTAAACAATCGAATAGTTTCATTTGAAGAAAAACAAGTTAATTTGGTTAAAAATCCTTAAGGACATCAATTGGGGATGTAGCTCAAATGGTAGAGTGTTCGTTTTACATGCTTTTAATGTAAATTCCTTTTTTTGGGGGGGTAGTAGCATCCTCTTACATTTAAGGAAAAATTATCGAATAAGATGAGCATGTGATGATAATGACCAAGAAGGGTCACTCATTTTGATAATTTTTGTGAAGAATAAGACAAAAGATGAAAAATCCTTTAAAGGCTATTTAGCAAAATAATAGGCCAAAATTCCATGTGAAGTTTTTTCAAAGCATTTGAAGCACCTTAGGGGACGCGAAATTTTTTGTAAACATTTAAAACATATAGCCCCACATTAGCTTCACATAATTGATAAAAACTTAATTTTAACCAAAATTTTGGCCTTTAACCCTTATAAATTAGAATGTATGATTTTAACCGTATGTGATGATAATGATCAAGAAGGGTCACCTATTTTGATGATTCTTGTGAAGAACAAGACCAAAAATGAAAAATTCCTTCAAAGGGCATTTAGTAAAATAATAGGTTAAAATTCTATAAAATAATTTTTAACTAAAAATGGGTGAAATTTTTTCAAGATATTTAAAGTGCCTTATAGCGCATGAAAATTTTTAGGGCATCTAAATCATATGGCCCCCATATTAGCTTAATGCAATCAATAAATACTTAATTTTTAACCAAAATTTTGGCTTTTGACCCTTATAAATTATAATGCATGATGATGACAGTATAATTTGGTATCTTAAACCAAAATATTTCTAAAATATATTTTTAAAACATCTAATGGTTTTTCTGAAGCATTTCTACTTTTATAATTTTTATTTTTAATTATTTAAAAAACAAGTTCAATAATAATGTAATAAGAATGATGATTTTTTTTATAATGTTTTTCTGATTTTAAATTGGTAAATCATGTTTTTGTATTAAGTTTAAGGAAGATGAAATGTCTAATTTTTTATTTGGGTTGTCTAAAGGAATTTAAAAATGATGTAGAATATTAATCGTCTTTAGTTTTTTATAATAAAATAATTTTTAAAAATTATATAATTTTTATATTTGTTTTTCTTTTTTCCTTTGCAGAATGTTTCTATCTTAATTTTTATATATATATTTTTCTCTCTTTCAATGCATTGAGTTAATGATGTTAATATATTGATATAATGTGTTATTACCAATGTCATTAGAGTATAAGTAGGTATTTATAAATTTATTAATTTTATCATAAAATATAGGTACGATATAAATGCATTACACTTAAAACACGAATACATTAACATTAGCATACATTACACCATAATCTGACTTAGAAAATTTTGAAAATTTTCATGTGTTATACTACCAAATATTTGTGTGTTATTCAATTGATAAGTATTCATGAAAAATAACTATTCATTCTATTAAAATAACAAAGTTTTTAATTAGTCATAAGCTAGCAATTGCTAAAGTTCATTGTTACATGCATAAAATGATAGAGTAACCTTAGGATTTAATTTTTATTGAAGAGATATTAAATATTATTATTTTTTTTATTGGCTTCTCTACAAAAATCTTAAATTTTTGGGAAAAAAAAAAATGAGAAAAGTATATTTCATATAATTAAATTTCTTATTATTTTTCTTTGACTTAATTTTTTTTTTCTTATTTATTTATCCTATTTTTTCACTTTTCCAAAATTTTTTAACCTCACATAAGCAAAAAAGTAATGGGAAAAAAAAGGATGAATTAAAGGATAAAGTTGTAATCTCATTATTCACTTTTTCACTTTTTATTATTATTTTTTAATACCCTTTAGAAGCAAAGAAATAATAGAAAAAACATTGAGCAGGTTAAAGTTGACATCTCATGAGTTGGGTCATTCATAGGGATTTAATAAATAAGTAATCCTTTAAGGTTATTATCACATCCAACCCACCATATTTGGTATTTTTTCCTATATTCAATATCCATTCAATACAAAATATGACAAAATTATAAATTTGAATGACATTGTATGTGGTGGAATATGAAAAAATTATAATTTCTTTCTTTTTTTTTTTAACCAAAAAAATACCCCAAATGATAGAAAGTTGACAATTTTATATTTTTGCATTTCTAATAGGAAATTTGAAATGCATTTCATTATGGAAAACAAATTTAAGATGTTAAGGTGTCAATGGTTTAATGGAAAGTGGAGCAAAAAGAGGAGTACAAGAGAGAGTCTTAAGAGGATCAAATGAGAGAATTATAGGAGAGCACAATTTTTTTTCCCGATTTCATTTGACAAGAAATGATTTCTTTTTATTGTGTTGAGTAGAAACCTTTCAAATTTGAACCTCAACAACGACTTTGAAGCTTTAGGAGACTACATGTGTTATGAAAATACAGTAGTTTCCCGCCCTCTCATTATGGATAAAAGAGGTTTAATCCATGTTAATCTTGTGTTTATGACCCTTCAAGTGTAGCAACCAAATTAGGACCCTCAAACAAATCCTAAAATGCTTTATATCAAGAGTAACCCCATCACCAAGATGCATCAAATCTATTTCAGAATCCCTAAGTTCTACTCCTTACTTAGGCTAACTAGTGGCAGTGCAAAAATAATTTGGTTAAGGGAAAAATTTGTGAATTATGATAAAAATAGGTGAATTTCCTATTTTATAAAAATATACAATCTATTAATTATGAAATAAAATAAAAATATACAATATATTAAATTAGACAATAAAAATATAAAAAAATGGTAATTTTTTTTTTTAAATTTTATCAAAAATTTCAAAAGCATTTAAAAAAATAAAAATAAAAATAAAATTCACTATTTTATTTAGCAATTTTAGTAAGTTTTTGCTATAAGAATTTTAGAAATTTCAATTATTTCACTAATAAATTTTTTGGATTTTAAAATAACTAAACATAGATCATTTAACAGCAATAAAATTTTATTTAACAATTCTATATAATATATGGTAATATAAATATCGCAATAGGTTTGATAGCATAAGTCTACTCAAATAAAACATAATTACTAATAAAAATTATCGTTATTGTCTATAATTAAAATATCCTATTAAGCTATATGATTCTTATAATAAAAGTTAAATATAAACTCCTCATGAATCATTAAATAAAATTAAATTTACTAATGGTTCAATAATATATAATTTAAATTATTATATAATTAATTTAAAATTAGTAATTATTTTATTAAATATAAAAATCTAAACACTTAAAAAAAATTCAAAATCAAATTGAAGACAATCTACTACTAAAACAATACTTAATAAAATATCAAATAAAAAATTATAAAAAATTATTAAAATTCAAAATCAAATTGAAGACAATCTACTGCTAAAAGGCCTTTAATGTTCAAATTTACAATCCAACAATATTAACCTAAGATGACCCCTTTCGAGTAGTGCTTATTGGTCAACAATAGGTTTTCTAGCCATCAACATTGCCTTGGATTTACTATTTTTTTTAATTACCAATATGAAACTAAGATGACCATTTAGTCATCATTGATCGTTATATTTGATATATAATTATTTTTTTAAATTTGTATTTTATTTATTAACCATTACTTAACTATAAAAAATGCTAAATTGTTTAAAAAAAAATATTTATTGTCACTAGAGATAGAGTTTAATGTGGTAACCTATATAGATTCTTAACAATTAGTCATAGTCAAGACTTGATTTTAATATATAATTAGTTTAACTAAACTTAAGGCTTATTCAAACTAATAATATAAAAATAGAGAACTTATCTTTAAGTTCCAAAACTTAGAAAAACCATGAACAAATTGTTGTACTTTTATGTACAAGCTTTTAGATAAGATCAAGAAGGTAAATCTCCAAGTTTGCATTGATGTCATTTTTTAATTTCAAATATGTATTAGGATAATATAGATGAGAAATAATGTGTATAAGAGTCTTAAATTGTTTGACATTAACAATCATATAATATTTTCCAATTTATAGGATATACCCTTATAAGAGAAAATTCTTAATATTTCAAGAAAATAATATAATGAAGTCAAATGTGAAACCAAGCAAGATGCCACTTAAATTCAAAGGTAGAACAACTTCATATATAAAAAAAAAAAGATAGACTACAACTTTAATATACAAATTTTATCATTTTTTACTTGAATTATTAAAATCTAAAAGGTGGTTGTCTCAAAGGGTGAGATTGATTAACTTAAAAAGAATAATATGTGTGTGTATATACACACACATACACACATATGTATACACATGTGTATGTATGATTCATGCATACACTCCTATAATCATTTATATATATATATATATATATATATATATATATATATATATATATATATATATATATATATATATATATATATATAAATAGTTATAGAAATATCATTTAACTTTAGTTTGCTAAAATTGCCAAGATGACACTTTGCATAGATGACTAGCTTTATGTCTTCTTTTAACTAGTCGACGAAACACATTTCAATTAGTGGTATGCGAAAGGTTATAGCTCTTTTACTTGTTAAAATTAAGATTCATAACTATACTTACGAAGGGTACAAAAGTAGTGAAACTAGAAGTTTATCCCTTACTAACCACAACCACTAATAACAAAAGTTTCAAATCATTTTTGAGAATTTAACAATTGGTTTACTCTCCAGAAAACAATAAACATTCATTTACACAACAACTCTACAAATTTTAGAAAATATGTAATTGATCAATTTTTAGATAATGTTATAATATGTCCTTCAAATCACAATATATATATTAAAAAATGTATGCATTGGATACAACCCCTAACTTAGGTACTAGTTTATAACTTTTTCCAAAACAAGGTGAATATCCCAAACAATTTCTACTCCAACTAAAGCTAAAGAATTAAGTTTTTTACTTTTTTTTTTCTCTTATCTTTTCTAACTACAAAATCATATTTGGTTTTGTCAATTTGACCTTGACCTTGGCTTCTCTTCTAGGGGTAGATTTCTAAAACTTGCCTAGGGTGTTTTGAACATGTTTTTTAAGAAACCTTGATTTAAACCTAAAATTCAAAATTAATCATTGTAAAACCTTGATCCGCTATCCTTAGGCATTTTAAAAAGGATTATCTTTTGATTAGAAAATTTAAAACTTTGTTAATTTTCTTAACAATTTCTTTCAAAGGTTTCTAGATTTTTATCACATATTTCTAGGTTGGATAAATTTACAAACAATAACAATTAGTTATTAATTACCTTTGATACTCTTAACCTTAAGAGAAAATCTTCTTTTCCTTTTACTTTCTCTTTCTCTATTTTTTAAATCCTAAACATGTATTTTTATGTTTTTTTAAAAGGAAAGCAAAAAAAGCCTTTAGGTTTTTTCAAGTTTCATAGTTGGTCTTTAAAATGTCTACAATGGTCCTTAAATCTTTTAATTACAAGCCTTAGCGAAAGCAACTCCATAAATGTCTCTCTAATAAATTAGAAACATTTTACTAGCCATTTGTTTAATTAATTTCTTATAATTAAAATAATTATATGTTAATTTAGCCTTATTCCAAAATTAAATTAACTTGAAGAGACCACAAATTGTAGAAGTAATAAAAATTTTAAGTTTTGATATAAAGTATTACAAAATACTTCAAATTGGATTTCAAGAGAAAAAAATTATAACCATTGAATACTAGATGATGAAAAAAAAATTACCTTCTTTTATCTTAAAGGGGATGTGAAATCATAGTTGGCTCCATGGAAAAAAAAAAGTCCACCTAATCATTGATGTTAGCACTACTTGATTTAGACAAACATTTATGGAAATTTTCACGAATTGTCCTATAAATATCAACAATAGGAATCTATCATAGATTATCAAACACAAATTTGAGAGTTGACTTATGAAGCTTATAATTGGGTTAAGGAGCAATTGAGATTAACTTGACAAACTAATCACATGAGCAATTGCAAGGTGACTTTATTAGTGACTTGAAAGATGATATCAATCACTAAGTCATCCAATCTTTAGCTAGTTACACTTAGAGGGTGTTTGTTTTTTTAGCTTTTAGCTCAAAACAATTTGCTTTCTGACTTTAAGTTGTTTGTTTTTCTACATTTTTTCATGACTTATTACAAAATTTTTACTGAACAAAAAAAATCAAAATATTTTGTTTTTTTTTTTTTAAATGGAAAAAACAGCATGTTGATTTTTTTTTTTTTTTTTTTTTTTACTTTTTAATGCTTAATAGAAATAAAATATTACAAAAACAAACAACTTAATACTAAACTATTAAGCATTAAAGTTCTAGTTAGAGTTAAGTGAAAAAACAAACAACACCTTAGTCTTGTTAGAATATAAGTATCTTTTAATTTTTCCTTTTCATCAAGTACCAATATTTCATCTTAATTTTCATCACTAATTCATCAATTAACTTTAATTGAGATTTAGAAAAATATGAACAAGGTATTTGCTTCATTTGTAATAGTATGTTTTCACCTATTCATATATTCAAAGAACATCAATCTTATTTAAGAAAGCAATTAGTTTGGACATGAAGAAGTCAAACACATTTCCATTATAATCAATCTACAAACAATGTTGACAAACCTACAATTCTTTTTCAAAAAAAAGAAAAAAAATAGTAATGTTGACATCCTCGAACTCCAAAGACCTTGTAAGTCCAAAAGAATGATTAACATTTCACTCTTTGAACTTAAACCCCTACATAGAATCCTAAAAGTAAATGTAGGTAGCTAGAAGTTGACTACCAAACATAAAACAATGGAACAATTTTTCGGATAGATCTCTTAAACACAAGATATGATGTAAAAAAGTTACACCTTGACCTTCCACTTAATATCCACTTTTTCATTGGTATTGATTTAAGCATTCACGCTCATATCACTTGCATTGTACATGATTTGAATTCATTAGGAGTTGCACATATGCTACAAGTCATGGGTTCCTTACTAGATTATAAGTTGTTTACATTCAGTTAATGGATTTGGGCAATTTAGTAGAGACTATAGAACACTACCTCCTAATTAGAGGGATGTCTTGTCTTAGCTTTTAGAATGAATTTCCTATGGTGAGTGTACTAGTGTATACAATTACACATTGGACAAGACTTAGTGAATTATGATGTAAAACTATTTGTTGTCATGATTCATCAAGATACTACATTGCATGGATTCTCAACATTAAGAGAATATTGAGCATGTGCTAAAATCAACAGGAAGCTTTGACCTATGAGTAAGATCTTAAAGGGGTTATATATTCTTTACAAATTGGGTCACTATTGATGAAGGCTAGTGGGAAAAATTATTTTCAATAAAGGCACCACAACATCTCATGGGATTGAGACACTGTGTCCCCTTGGGTGATTCGAAGGATATCAATTAATAATACTACTTTATTAGATTATGAGCACAATTCACAGGAAGTTTACATGAAATGAATAGTGGGTTATAGACTCAAGTTTTGTCTCATTGTAATTTCATAGGATATATAAGTACATTTGACTATCTTTAGTGGAATGTTGAGTCAAGTTCAAAATTAAATTATAACGGAGTCAATATTTTCCTATGGAACTTAGTGGTTCTCACTAGAGCTTCTAGTTCATCGTGGTGATGGGAATCCTAGATTGCTCCATTCCCTGGCCTTGGATCTTGTAGGGTGCATGTTATCTATCCTTAAGGCTCTCTAACACAGAGGAAAAGAATGGTTTCAAAAACCAAAACAAATCTCATCCTATGAAGATACCAAAATTGTATTAGTCATTGTAGATCTCATCTATCCAAGAGTTTTCCACTCAATCTCTCTTTTCTTGATTGACGACATGAGAAAATGGTGGGCTTTTCTTTCTCTCATGAGAGTGACTAGGGTTTTTCTCTCTAGAATCTAAAAAAAAAGACTGAAGTCCTAACCCTTACGGGGGTTTATAAAGGTTTTCTTGTCGACTTAAGTGACTTGAGCCCAAGTTGGGCTTAATTCACCTAATCTAGTCTACTTGGGTCCTAATTAATTAATTACCCCTAATAGACTCCTATTAATTAATTAGCTCAATCCAGAAAGATAATTCATAATATATAGTGCAACCTTGCATGCGATTGCTAATTAACTTTCTTTCAAATAAGATCTATCCCAATGGTCGGATTCATCATAAATGCCCTTATGCATAGTTATAAATTGTATACCCAAATACCCTCAAATTGTGAGCCATTGTGAGGTAGGAGCTCAAGCGGGGACTACTAAAGCTCATAGGAAAATATTGACTCCCTCATAATCTAATTCTAAAGTTGATTTAACACTCCACTAAAGAAAGTCAATTGCATTCTAGTATCTTATGAAATTACAATGAGACAAAGCTTAAGTTTGTAATGTACTATCCATTGTATCTAGACTTCTCATGAACTAGTGTTCGTAATCTAACAAGGTAGTACTATCAACCCATCAAGATTACCGGTCCAATCCTTGAGTCACATATTCTTTTATTATGTGATCAATTGACATACTCTAACTTCAAGGATCATATGTCAAATTCTATTAAAGGAATTACTACGACCATATATTTCATGATTGTATGTCCTTTGAATCACCTAAGGGGATACATTGTCTCAATCCCATGAGATATCATGGTGTCTTTATTGACAATATCTGTTGTCACTAGCCTCCATCAATAGTAACCTAATCTATAGGAAAGATATGAACACTTTAAAGTCTCATCCATGGGTCAAAGCCACCTATTGATTTCAACACAGATTGAATATCCTCTCAAGGTTGAGAGCCCACACAACATAATAGCTTGGTAAATCATGATAACTTAATAACCTTACGTTATGATTCACCATAGGTCATATCCAATGTGTAACCATACTATTAGTGCACTCCACCAATATATTTTTGACATATTCGTAAAATCAAGATACCAATATTTTCATCCTTAATCCTAACAAGTATCCTCCCAAGGTATATGTTTTGGGTCTCACCCTAGGTTACTTAACCTTTCTTCTAGCTTTAAAGGCTCTTATGGGAATAACCCTATAAAATAAGTTTTTTTGAGATTCAATTCATTTTAATTAATAATTTATTTCAATTGTTTTTTTCATGCATACATTTTAATGAATGCTTGTTGCATTATCACTATGAATACCCATCTTAATCAACCACACTGTACATAGTATGAATGTAGGTAGATACATAAAACACACGATTGTGTGCTCCTTGTGGTTTGATAAGTATGTTTACAATAGTTCATGAGTTTGAGGAACTCTAATTGTAATACGTGACCTCCTTAATGGGTGAGATGACTTTTCTTGGTCAATAGAGTGAGATTGATTGTGCTAGTGTGCATCCATTGCATGGTGAATATAATTTATGGAGATAATGCCCCTTATGCTATCAAGTTGACATATTACATTTCCAAGCTACTATCTCGTTTGAATATTGCTTAACCTTAAGATATATATATATATATATATATATAATTGGTAGCACTTTTGAGTATATATACTCATGTTTTTAGATTGTTGCTTATTATTTTTAGTAAGATGATGCAATATTCCAATGTTACAAACCAAAGACAAGACTTGGAATATCGAAATATAAAAAAAAAAAAAAAATCAAATTGAAGTGTTGAGCTTGATCGAGACAAGATCGACTTGCATATTGGTGGTTGGGCATGGAAATTGGTCTTGTAATTCCTATGATATACAAATATAGCGCAATTACATTGATATAGATTACATCTATACACATATGAGACAAACAAAAAATGGACAATAACCAAAAGGGAGAAAGATTTGATTGAAAAATTAGTGATTTTGCTTTTGTAACTCTAGAAGCTGTTTTTCTATTTTCTATTCTTAAGAATAGAAAACATAATGTTTTGAAAGAACAACTTTTAATTATTTTTACTTATTTTCTGAACTCTATTTTAAAAATAATTATACAAACATGTAAAATGATTAAAAATAAAACATTAGACCTAAAAATTATTTCTAACTTATATTTAAAAATATTAAAAACATGTTAAAAGTATTTAAGGTTTTCAAATAGATTTTTGTTCTATAAAACATTATAGAGTAGTTTTTAAAAACTATTTTTGAAAACAATTATTAAACAAATCCTTAAGTACTATCTAGTTTTTGGGCAAGGGTTTGATAGTTGACTCGAGTCTTGATACTTCATCATTTTAATATTGAAAACTTTTTTTTCTCTCTCTTAAAGAATGTGGGTTTAGAATGCTTTTTCTTGACCCTTAACATGTTTGTAGGATTTTGAAGCTAAAAACTTAGTAGTCTAATTATAATTAAATCAATTACAGAAAGACAAAGAATCCGTGATTCTCAAAACCACCAAGAGAACAACATAATCAAACTAAGAGTATGCCACTTAAAATCGTTGTAGGACTGTTCATACAACAGCCAATAATGGTCTAGACTCTATATTCCTTTTAATTTTTAATTTTTAATTTTTAATTATTATTATTTTGAACTTTGTGAACAAAACTCTTAGTGCATTCAACTATTTTGTATTTATGTTCGGAATTTAATTGTAGAACTTAAAATTTGTAAACTCCTTTAAAGGATTGAAAAATGTGAATATTTTTTTAGCCCCTCATGAAATTTGCGGTAGTTTGTTCAATCCCCTAAATGATAGTTCTTCCAAAGTTTGGCAAAAACAATACAAAACATAAGAAAAAGCTTGCTCGTGATATATACCTATGTGAATAAGATTTTTGATAATTATACAATAATTTAACAAAATAAGTTATGAAACACAATCACGGTGTAGTAGTACCGATTCATTGACGATCATACTATTGAATAAGTTTCCCATGACTCATATATAAATCGATGCAGAGATCATGCTTTCAAGTCAATTCTTGTTGCGGAAGTTAGTGTCTTGTTTTATATTTCCTTATCTTCTATAAATTGTCTTTTTAAAAGATAATTTTAAGTTGAGAAAATTTTAAAGAAATATTTCTTGGGGAGGCTATTTTGAGTTGAGACATTTTTGTGAAAAAATTTGTCATATACCTTTACTTGAAATTGCCTCTCATAGAGACTATTTTTATCAATAGTCTCTCAAAAGAAATATTTATATATATATATATAAATGTAACGACCTGCTCCCAACCGTGCCGATACTATCCGCTTTGGACCCAAATGGGTCCTCACGACTTTAAAACGCGTCTACAAGGTTAAGAGAAGTCCATACTTATATAGCACTAAAAACTTTCCCCCCTATTCGATGTGGGATGTCCACATTGGATAAGGGAGAAAGTTCCTAACACTATATAAATATGAATTTTTTTTAATCTTGTAGACGCATTTTAAAGCCGTGAGAACTCTTTTGAGTCCAAAATATACAATATTTACACTGTTGGGGGTTTGTTTGACCCCGTAGAAGGTGTTTGTTTGTTTGACCCCGTAATCCCATGGGACACAACGAGAATGTTGTATCTGCATGAGGGGTGTTTGTGACATCCCACATTGGATAGAGGGAAAAGTTTTTGACGTTATATAAATATGGACTTCTCTTAACCATATAGACGCGTTTAAAGTCATGAGGACCCCTTTGGGTCTAAAACGGGCAATATCTACACGATTGGGAGCGTGTTGTTACAATAAAAACATCTCTAAAAACTTTTTATGTTTTAAGCTAAAATTGTCTCTTAATTGTAAAAAGAAAAAGAAAAATTATCAAGGTCTAGTGAAATGGTCTCTTACAAAGATGATTTTTATCAAATTATTTTGGACTGTAACTGTCTGTCCCAAAGATGAGTTTTGTTCATCAATGTGACAATTTCTTCTTTTGGTTGCTTTCCTAT
This sequence comes from Vitis riparia, assembly GCF_004353265.1. Classification (NCBI taxonomy): domain Eukaryota; kingdom Viridiplantae; phylum Streptophyta; class Magnoliopsida; order Vitales; family Vitaceae; genus Vitis; species Vitis riparia. The sequence goes on along the minus strand of NC_048440.1, from coordinate 8,968,511 downwards.
GTGACTCAACTTATGGCAATCTTGTAAATAATTTTTCGAATACTGTACTTCATTAATTAATTTTTTTTTAAACTCTCGCACAATTATAAAAAAATCCCAATGTGAACAACGTAACGCCAATAATGTATCAGTTTTAGATTTCCCCATTGGATCAAAGCCACAGGTGGTTTCCATCTCGATATCATTACCCAATATTGTGAGGAGGATTAGAAATCGATCATGTGATGTTGACATAACAAGGGAGTGGGCCAAGTACCTTTTGCAAAATATAACTTTATGAGAATGTTCTTTGTTTCTATTCCTTGTCATTAGGTAGGGCACGATACCCTAGTTTGTAGAGTGAAAGATTACAATGATAACAAGGTCATGCGCTAGGTTTGACTTTCTAAATAAATGAAATTTGGTTAAGAAATATAGATCACTAGAGGGGTAATCCGTAGTCGGCTGTTTGCTTTTGAGGTTCGGAAGAGGAATAATAATAATTTATGAAGAGATTATAGTTATGTGTAAACTTCAACTTCGTTCCGTGAGAATTTGTTTTACAATTCTTTTAAAAAATGTTTATACGAAAAAAAGGTGTTTTCCAAAACAGATTTATTAAAAATTTTAAAAATCACTTATAATATTAAAAAATCATTTCTAATGTTTTCTAAAATACACTTAATAGATTTTTTTTTTTAAAAAAACATATTTTTATTATAAATATTTTGAATAAAAATACTGTTAAACACACTTTAAAACTTATAGAATTTGAGAGATCGGATCAAATTTCTTTTAACATAACTTAAGTAGAAACAAAGTTATAATAAGGAGGAAACCAATCTTTCTTTTAAATGAGATAATCAAGCTTGCAGGTGTTTTTAACTAGAAGCAGAAGACAAAACAAAGTTGATTAGTAATTTTATGAAGACTCAAGTCTTGAATTTAACTATGGCTCGTGATCATTTGACTGTTGAACATGATGAGCATAATGATTTAATTAGTAGTGCATGACATGACCGAGAATTTGAGAATTTTCAACCCATAAACTCAAAGAAGAATTGAATAAAAAAGTAAGAGAAAGCTGTGGCATTTCAATGAACAAAACAAGTAGAAAACAAGAGAGGGAGACACAAAAGTAGAGATAGAAAATAAAAGAAGCCAATTATGTGGCATACCTACTTTGTCTTTAGTTTTAAGGGCATGGTCCACCTTGTAAAGGACCCAGGACGCCTACTCTAAAAGCCCATAAAGCAAAGTTGTATTATTTCCAAGAAGATATATAATTTGCATCCATGTATATGTACATGCATGTTATAGGCTTAATTAAAAGACTTCATTAATTATGTCTTACTTTGGTTCAATGGTATAGAGCATTTTCCATTTACAATCTTCTTTAGAAATAGTAGCACATTTAAGTCTGGCAGCATGTAGTGCACTCATAAACAAGGCTTTATCAAGAATTGGGAGCAAAATTGGGAAAAATATTTCTAGATTATAAAGGAAAGGATCTATGATTGTAATATCATCCTCCTCCACCAGTTCTGGGGTGTGAGAAGAGGGAGAGAAGCTTTCTAGTTCCCACTAAATTCATTCAAAGTCAATGGGAGTTGACTTCTCTAGCCACAAAATTAGTTTTCCAATCGTAGTTGGAAGTGTATCTTTGCCTCTCATCGACTTGAAAACCCACTTTAGCTTCCACTAAATTGTTGCAGCACTTGCAACCACTTTTCATGATGAGTGCTTTTCTATATAAATAAATATATATATATATATACCTATATGAGGGAGTTTGATGTCATAATGATGGTAGAAATATATGTAAGCCATGAAGAGGTCATGTATTTAAGAGAGCATTAGTCCATTGTTTGAATAGGTTAATTAAGTACTTGCCAAGGATGATTAAAGCTTTTAAAAAGAGATTATGATTATGATCATGAGTGTTAGGCGTATATTATGTCTGGATAAACAAGGACAAAGATCAGTTTTACAAGGCCTTAAACTAAGTGTTTTACTTTCTTTAAGTTTGGTAGGTTCTTTTATAAAGTGGGAATGTTAGAAAGATGAAAAAGGGTACGTTGGTCTAAAAGTTGGGTTTCTTTTCTGAAGTTTGGTGTGACCTGTTCAAAGGTGGTGCTCAAATATGCCAAATCAGATAAAAAAGCTTTTGCCATCATGGGGTTTCTTCTTAGTGTTGTGAAACCTGTAGAAACGTTTCTCTTTCTCTCTCTTTAAAGTCATTAAGTAATGGTTGTTTTGTTGTTGTGGGGAAGGTATATTTGAAATAATGTTTGGGATGTTGTTGAGGTGGCTTTATAATTTGTTTAGTATTTGGGAGGATTGAAGTTTTCAATGGGCCAATGATCATTGAGGGTATCACCGACCTCTTATGTTTGATGAGACATTTTGAGAATCTACTACTGCTAACAACCACACACTCTCTCTCTCTCTCTCCTCTTTCTCCCCTCTACTCAAGTTTATAATCTTCAAATTTCATTCAAGTTTGTTAATCAAGTACATCATCTTATCGGCTACTTCTCCCTCTATCTCACATGTGAACCATATCTCACTTTATCTCACTACCATAATGGATGGAAATGGAGAATCCAAATATATGCTAAGCTCATGGTTCTTGCAGCCCCAATAATATATATATCCATCCTTGAAATAAAGACTGGTATTGTGGCCTGCTGGCCTAGCAGCCAAGAACCCTAATTTAAATTTAGCAAGTTGGTTGGTGGCAACCATTTTTCTATGCATTTTAGAACTGACTTCAATTAATTAGCCAAATTGAATAATATCACTGGGATTTTTTGTGGTCCATCTCCACAAAACTGTCTAATTGTTTTGTTTTATTCATTAGTTTGCGACAACACTTACCCCCACGTTCCTCCATGACAAGCCAAATTATCAATACTCCCACAAGAGAACAAATTAACACTAGGATTCTCTCAATAAAACTATACCATACTCGTCTTCCCCACCAGAATCAGAAGCATCCCACCATGTGAGGCAGTCGCTTATTTTAACCATTATTATACAATTATCACATCATGACTCACACATACGTATAAGCCTATTTAAATTGTACAGCCCTTCATCGATGCTGCTGACGAATGCCTTGTTCATAAATTAATCCACTGGGGCACTTAAGGTCATGTTTAATGGCCCCATCGCCTTGCTTTGTGACAACTATGTTGATCCGCACGCGAGACACTTGCCTAAGCCTCCGACACCCGCCAATGTCATCCGTCTACCGCTCACCTCACCTCCATCCCAGCCATCTAAGCCATCTACATGGACGGCCTGGATGCCTTGGCCAACTGTCTTTTCTTTTTAATTAGTTATCCCATTCTAAATCTTACATAAACATGGTCAAAATTGAGGGGTCCCCATCAATTAGGCCATCTTTGATGTGTTTGACAAATTTTTCTCCTCGGCTTCTTCATCCAATCTACACAAGACAGCATCCATGGCGAGAAGGGATCTAGAAAGCTAGCAAACTAGTGGAAAATTGACAAGCCAACATCCATGAGTTCAGTTATATTCTTGTTGCCCATCATCACTAATCTCATGGTCTTCACAGTGCCTATGCCCTCTAGGTTTAGCTGGCAATGGAGACCAAAAAGCCAGCAAGGATTTTTAAATCCTACCACTTGGTGTTGATATGCATAATGTAGTTTTCTCCGTAGGCAGTCCAACCCTGATTTGGAGGGAGTGAAATGTGATGAACACCTCGAGAACATAAGACACATCAAGAATATGCAATTACATTAATATATATTGGGAAGTCCAAAACCCATCATCTCTTCCTGATGGTTTAAATTAAGGGTGTGGTATGGATAATTAAACCCTCGGATTGTGTGGCATGTGGTCCTTTCCCATGTGATTTAAATGACTTTACTTCCAATGGGATGAACTTAAAACTTTTTGCCTTTATTTTGGGGATCATTTAGAGATCCCATGCCCAGCCCTTTAAGTGCATTACAAGTTTAAAAAGAACCACAGTCATCGCTACATCCATCTCTTCTATTTTTATGTTTTTAAATTTCCTTTTGTCGTATCTAAGAACAAGCATAAAGTTTCCATTGCTTAGTTTATATAGATCTTGCAGTTGCTTAATATTGCAAAGGAACATTTATTTTATTTTATGCTTGCAAAGAAATTTGAAAAATTGTTCTCCAATAGGGTAACACCCAGAGGGGGTAAATTGGTAGATTTTAAAATTATTAAATAGGGAGTTGAATTTGAATTTTTGTCCTCGCAAACTTATTATGTAATTGTTTGATACAATTTATTTTATTTTATTTTTTTGTTTAGGATGATGACAACTGAACTATACCATCTAGGTTTGACCTTGGTTGATAAACTAGTCTAAAGAGACAACTATATTTGAGATGGACAAGGCCCAAATGTAAAAGCCTGCATGAGGCCCATAAAAGCCTAACCCAATAGCTGTTGTGCCTCATTAGGGACATTTTTATGGGTATGGTCTTGTGTTGCAACACTGCACATTAGGGTTAGTTCCACAGTATACCAGTCATCAAATGTCTAGAGTCGTGGTTTCATATAGGCCTGGGCATGTCCATGAAGATAGATTATAATTGGGGAGTAGCCTTCTTCTTTCTATACTTACAAACAATCTATATATGGATTATTATGAGATTTAAAGGCGTTAGATTGCTTTATTATATGCTCTTGAGCGTTCAAATTTTTTTGCTACAAGGTGTTACTATTTTATTAGAGAATTTAAATGCAATATTTTGAAGAATTATTCTATTAAAGTAAACTCCTTTAAGTTCCAAAATCAAACTTGAATCAATCCAAAATCATTGTTGATAGTGGGATGGAGAAGCTGCCAAGGAGGCCAACCAGATAATGCAATGTTTTAAATATTTTTGGTTCTTGGTTATGAACTTTAAACCACCCTGTTTAATGTCAAATGACTCAAAAAGTGTCTTAATTTGATTTGTTTAGCTAGAATGGCTTGGAAGCTCATGGTCTTTTGATAATGGTATGGTATTTTGAAAGAGAGAATATTTCTAAATCTATCGTAGTTTTTGTCTAATAGGAAGGGAGAGTTGTCACATAGAATGATTAAAGCAAAATATTGCATCTTAAACACACAATTGTTTTTCTTTTTTTAAAAAAATGATAAGTAAAAAAAATCTCTTTTGAAGGGATGACTTTTAAAAATCCTCTTCAAGATGATTTCTTAAAATCCAAAAATATAATAAAAATAAAATCATTTTGTCAAAAGATAATTTCTAAAAATCCAAAATTATAGCCAAATTCATAAATTCTAAAACTGTGGTTTCTTCAAGAGAAGATTTTCCTTTGAAAATTTTGAAAAAAACAAAAATGTTTCTTATGAATTGATTTCTTAAATAAAAAATTTGTTTCTAAAAAAAAATAAAATTGATGTTACATGTTTTCTTATTTTTTTAAATAATATTTATATTTTAATAATAAAATTATTATAAACATAAGTTTTCTAAAGTTAATTAATTTTATATAATAAATTCAATATATATAAATAATTATAATTATTATTGATATAGTATTTATAATTATAATCTCTATACAAATATAACATATGTTTACCATCTCATCTTAAAAAAAAAAATATTATTTTATATTAAAGTAGGTATTGATTAAAAATGTATTTTGGTCTTTATCTAAAATTCTATTTTTCAATTAATTCAATTAATTATTATTACAAATAGAAATTAAATTAATTTTATACTCTTTTGTTTTTTCTAGGATAAATAATAAATATTTTAATTTTAAAATTTTATTTATCACTTTTTTGTTCCTTTCCCTTCCACATTACTTCCTACTATTGTTTTTATTAATAATTTCTAATTGAATTACAATTATTTTCAATCAATTTAAAGTATTGAGAATAAATAACTATTTAATTTTAAGGAAATCACTCTTTGAAGAAATGATTTTTAAGGGACTTAGCATATATTGTATTATTAGTAAAAAAACATAATTATAAATAAGAAAACACATTGAACTTATATGATAATATATAATATATGTATTATAAAATTAATTAATTTTATCTATTAAATTCAATATATAAAAATAATTATAATTCTTGTGTATATATTATTCATCAATAATAATATTTATAAAATATAAATTATGTATAGCATGTGAAAAAAATATTATTTTATATTATATTAAATTAGATATTTAAAAACTATTTTATATTAATTAGATATTTATTAAAAAAATATTTTGGTCTTTATCTTGAATTTTGTCTTTAAATTAATTTAAATAATTATAATTATAAATAAAAACTAATTTAATTTTATAGGATTTTTGTTCTTTATAAGATAAATAATAAATATTTTGATTTTTAAACTTTATCTATTACTTTCTTTTAAAAAATTAATCTAATTATCAACCTTATTTTATTTGAGTTTATAAAAAATAAATTTATTATTGATTTCTTTTCTTAGTTCATTAAATATTTTTTTTTAGAAAATGAATAATTTTATTTCATTTTAATTTTAAAATTACTTTTATTAGATAAACTTAAAATTTTAAAATAATATTATTTAATTGTAAAGGGAATAAAAAATAGAAAAATAAATTAATTTCTTATTTTATAATGAATTGATATAAATTAATTTTCAATAAAAATTTCAAAGATAAAGAGATATAATTTTTAAGTATTAATCAATTTAAAATAAAATACTAATCATTTGCATGCTAATACTAAAATTTTGTATTTATTAGTTATAAATGATAAAGAAATAATGAAATTTGAAAAAATAACATAAAATATTGATTTGAAAAATAATATAATGCACTTAAAATTAGTAATGGTTAATCATTTTTTATCAAGAAAAAAGTTTCTATTTTTATTTTGAAAAACATTTATGGAATCAAATATTTCCTTTTTTTTTTTTGTTATTTCAAAAGTTTTTGTCTATTTTCATATTTTTAGTTTGAGAGGTTTCAAGGACATCTTTCAAATAAAAAAGAATAAAAAGAAAATCAAGAAATTATGTTTTCAAAAGGCATAAATCCAACTGATAACATACTTATAATTCAAACATGCTATATCATGAATTTAAAAAACCAGTAATTTTTATTGATATGTTCATTCCTAAATGATCAAATGTTTTTAATACTAAAGAATCAAAATCATCTAGTATGAAGAACATAAAAAACTAATAACCTTGTCCATATGAATACTAACAAACCAACAAACATCCCAACAATCAATTATAAAGTATCCACCAAATAACTTGTATTGATATATTCAATCCTAAACAATTAAATGTTTTAAATATTAAGGCCATGTTTGGTTCCCGAAAAATACAGGAGAAAGAAAATTGGGAGAAAAAATAGAAGGAAAGAAAAAGGTAAGGAAAGGAATATAAATTTTTTCACTTGTTTGGTTATCTATGGAAAATTCAAGGGAAAAAAAAAAAAGAATTCATTTTCTTTTGTTTGGTTAACCACGAAAAAAAGTCAAGGAAAAATAGAAGGAAAACAAAATCAACAATTTGTTTTATATGGTTATCAATTTATTGAATAATAAAATAAATTAATCCAATACTATTGAAAAGAGTGAATTTTTCCACATGAGACATTGATCATAAAAAGTCTCTGCCATTATTTTTTTTATTAATAATTATAAGATTTATGTATAAAATTTTCCTCATGCAATACAAATAAAATATACGAGTAATATCTATTTTTATTTTCAAGGGAACATTTACAGCTAATAAAAAGCTCTTAAAAAAATTCAAAAGGATTTTCCGAATCAAAATTTAGAAATAAAATATGTTCATATAATGTAAAAATAAAAAGCTACTATATAAAATATAAAATTCAAAATTAAAAAGGATTTTCTAAATCTAAATTTAAAAATTAAATTTGTAAAAATAAAAAGATACAATATAAAATATTTTTTATTTGTAAAAATAAAAAATAGTAACTTTTTATGTTTACATATTTAATTTTTAAATTTAGATTTAGGGAATCTTTTTGAATTTTGAATTTTATATTTTATATAGTAGCTTTTTATTTTTAGGGTATATAGAAATATTTTTATTTCTAAATTAAGATTTAGAAAATCTTTTTGAATATTGCTTTTTATCGATATAAAACAGCAATCAAGCCATCAAGAAACATTCATTGAAGTCGACTTCAATTATGGCAAACACAAGGTGAAAAAACAGAGCATGTCTTCAGCAAATACAAATATGGTGAAAAAACAGAGCATGGGAAGACAGAAGATAGAAATAAAAAAAATCGAGAAGAAAAGGTCCTTGGAGGTCACCTTCTCCAAGCGTCGAACAAATAGAGCATGGGAAGACAGAAGATAGAAATAAAAAAAATCGAGAAGAAAAGGTCCTTGGAGGTCACCTTCTCCAAGAGTCGAACAGGACTCTTCAAGAAGGCCGGCGAGCTCTGCTTTTTGTGCAGTGTTGAGGCCGCCATTATCGTCTTCTCTCCGGGCAGAGGGCCTTCGTCTTCAGCCACCCCTATGCGAACGCTGTCATCGATCGCTTCCTGCATCGCGAGACTAACTCTCGTGCACTGCGCTGGTTCTAGTGAAGATGATAGCAACCCGATAAAATTTTCTCCACCTTTTCCCTTCTCTTTTTTCTATTATTTTCCTCATTATTTTTTAAGGAAAATAGTAGGGAAAATATTATGATATTTTCTTTAATATTTTCCTTTATATATTTTTTCCATCATATTTTCCATGTCACCCAAACTAAAGAAAATAATTTTCCACATAATTTTTTTTCCTTTCCTTAGCATTTTCCGGGAACCAAATATAGCCTAAATGATCAAAGACAATGGTAAAGCTGGAAAATAAGTTGAAGGAGGGCAAAAATGATAATTTATTTTCAGGAGGCAAAAAGTAGCAAAAATCAATTGCATAGTTGTGTGGAAGGCTACGTTGTCCGGAAGGGGTTCAAATCCTCCTAAATGAAGGTTTTTTTTTGTTTCCAAATTTCAGGGGGGTATATGAAGACATTTGCATCCCTTATCAAAGATCGAATACTATCATGAATACAAAAAGCCAATAATCATGTGCATATGAATTCTAATAAACTAACAAGCATCCTAGCAACAATACACACACACACACACACACACACACACACACACACACACACACACACAGATATATATATATATATATATATATATATATATATATATATATATCAACCAATAACATATATTAATATATTCAATCCTAAACAATCAAATGTCTTCAAATACTACGGAATCAAAGATCAACTACTATTATAAATACAAAAAACTAATACCATGCCCATATAAATAAACTACCAAACCAACAAACATCCTAACAACCAAAAAAATTATAAAGATGAATACCAACAAGAATAGAATATTAAAATTCAACATTACTAGATGGTAACTTCAATACTAACAAACTATAGATCAACTTATGTCACCGATATAAATAAACTAATAACAAAAAAAAGTTAGCACACATTACCAATACAAATAAACTAACAAGTAATAAAAAGTCAACATATATCATCAATTTATGTTCAATAAAAGGTATAAAAGTCATTAGTGTACATGTGCCACATGAAGGAGGCTTTCTCTTTCATTGTGGGCATTGGTGACACATTTCCAACTCTGATTGATCTGAGGAACCATTTAATGTTGCCCCATGTCCTCATCCTCATCCACATCCTTAATTAACCTTGAACTTGCTCCTCTCCCTATTGTTCAACAAGTGGTGTGGGAAAGTATTGCATTTGTCTCATTCTATCATCTATAAATGGATGCTCTAAAGATTAAAGTAAGAAAGCAATGAGTGCAAATGGAGTAGACAACACCTTAATACTAGGCGACATAAGTATATGAAAATAAGGTCCATCAATATGAGAATGCAATAACTTCTGGATAAATAATCTCTTAATCTAATTGTATCACACCCTCATCAAGGGATGGAAGTAGTGGCTAGTTGCTCTAGTGGTGTAGAAAAAGTGAAGGCAATACGTTGTAAAGGTGGGAATGCCACTGAAGATGATGATGAAAAATCTGGTGATGCATCATTGATAAGAAAGTGTTGATCATGAGAAATATGTTGTCCTCCAATTAATTATTTCAAGTGAGTTCTCAAAACTCAAGAACCTCTAGTTTTAGGGATTTGCACCCAAGGATATATGTCTATGACTCATATTAATGCTAATAAGGATCTTCTCAAAGTATGCTTTGAGTCAGTCATCTTATTGTACTTTACACTTCCTCCTTTAGAGGCTTTTACCCAAGGACTATTTCCCATTATACCCACCTTCAAATTAATTTTCCACAAGGCCACCTAACTTGGGGCCCTTCATCTTTATATATATATATATATATATTCCTAAAACACCTTTTCCATGTTGCTCATGCAATATTTCCAAAGTTAGTCCAAAGTGTAATAGTTCATATTTTAATAGAGAATGTATCACAATCATCAACACACTACTACAAAACACAAAAACAACGAGATTTTAGACAAATTTCCATTATTTAGTTATTGTGGATAAATGTTGACGCTTGTTTACATGGCGCTTCTACACGTATCATTGAATGGGTATTGATTTGGAAATCTTGGTGGTAAAAACTAAGTGTCATCATATACATGTTTTTTAGCATTCTTATCGTTTTTAGAAAGAGCCATTGTCTTCTACAATATATATATATATTTCCCTAAAAATTTTATTCCCTTCCATAAAAGTTCCCATCCATATAAACATGAGTTCCCTCCACAAGCCTTGCAATCTCATAATGGTAAGTAGTCAAAGAATAAAAAACTTTAAGCCTTCACTCACAGATAACGTACTAATGGTTAATAATTACAACTATTTAGCCTTCTCCTCCATGAAGTAACACGTAGAGAACTAAGATCTAAGGGTTTCATTTCAAAAGCTAAAAGATTAAATCAACATAGTTTGGATTGGAGGACCAACCAAAGAGAGAAGTGTACTAGTTGGAAGAGGGTAAGTTTTGCACAAACATTGATTTTGATAGGTTTCTTTTTCTTCCAAACTAAACTCTAATTCTTTTTTTGCTTTCATATACCGTTTAGTCTAACCCTATTTTCTCTTGATATTTATTGATACACTTTTTCTTTTTAGATGAGGGCATGATCTTACAATATCCTCAAGCAAGATCTTGTGAAGTGCTGCAGATTTTCAGCAAAATGCTAGGTGTTATAGACTTCTTTTTTTACTTGATTTTTCTCAAGTAGGTTTTTAGGGTTTGCGAAGTGTTGGTTCTCTAGAGACTATGGGTTTGCTCATCAATCTATTTACCAAGAATTTTTCTAAAATGACATACAATGATAGGCCAGAAGATGATGCTTTAGAGTTAAACGTCATCTTTTACCTTCCTTGACACCTAAAAAGTGTCATTGTTTCCCATTTTTCTTTGTAGTGACAACAAATTTCAACATAATAATCAATATTCCTCATGTTTGACGCCACGTGTATATAAAATTTGGTTTCTCAACAACCAACAAACTATATATTAATTTCTTTTATAGCATACACATAACACAAAAGTTTCATTTAAGCTACTAATTTCAATTCAAAAAACCACCATAAGTTTAAATTCTAAAATAGCAACTCCGTTAGTGTACAAGTTGATTAATTTCAACCACTCACCCTTCTACTTTAATCACACTTCAATTGCAGCCTTATGTAGAGGGAGAAATATAACAACTCATAATTTTTTCTTAAGTTTTTTAAGTCTTTGTGCATTACATTAAAGGTTGTCTAACAAAGACAATTATGTCTATCAAATGATTCATTTCCAAGCTAATGCCATGTGTTTTAAAGCTAATTAATCTAGGTGGCCTAAATTCAACTTTTCAATTTACACCTAAATCCATCATTCCTTCCCCTTCTCCCCCTTTTGAGCTAATCTTGTAAAGACAAGTGGTTGTACAAAAGCCATTTAAAGAGAGGAAAGTTAGCTAAATCCTTAACCATATGCACAATCAAACATGCAATTGACTAAATTGTTAGCTTGTATTGCTTCTAAAATAAGAAGTTCATTTTCAAAGAAAATTTTACCACAATAGTCTACCATTAAGCCACTTTTTATTTAAAATACAAAGACTTAAATGTGTATTACAAGTATTCAAAGGGTTGGTAAAAGTCAATAAAAAGTTGACGGGAGCTAATGAAATTTTGGCTACTTTTTCTTCCTTTTTATTTTCTTCATCTCTTGTCTATTTCTTTTTTCTTTATTTTTTCTCATGCATTATATGTGTAACAAATCTTATGCTACTTCTTTATATGTTGCTTTAAATTTTTATAATTAGAGATACAGTTATTGTTTCAATATCGTCATTGGTGATGTCATCGTTCCAACACATTTTGCAGGTTCTGATGACCTTCTTCATCAAGACTATCCCTGAATGTTGCTTCATCGCTGAAGTAGGAAGATGGTTCTGGTAACTCTACAATAAGCTTGGTTATAAAATCTTCTTCTTTAGGGGTTGTGAAATGTTTTGGAATAAGAATATGTTCTAAAGGTTTATTTCTCCAAATAAACATGGTTTTTATTTCTCCAATAAGATGAAATAATTTATTTCAGGTTGGTCTATGGTCATAAATTTGAAAAGCTCTAAATCGAGTGAAAATTTCTAGAAATTTATTTGAATGGGTCATTTCCCATTTTGGTTATTGTTGAGGAATGAGTGGTTCTTTATTATGTTTTATATAAACATGATGATAAGTTGGTACTATTGATCCATTGAGTTGTAATAAGGGTGGAATGGTTTCAAAGGAAATATCAATCTGACTTTTAGTTCTAAAAAGATAGGTTAAAATATCTTTTAATTTTTTTTGGAAAATTTTCAGGAATTTGAGATATATGGTTTATGAAAATATTCTTAAAAATTCCCTATCCATGAACCAAGGTGCAAGATAAAAAATTCTTTATTTACAATAAACATATTGACATAACCAAGATATATAACAGAGAAGAAATCAGGGTCATGATATGTTACATACCCTGTCTTTATTTCATTATTTTTTGTTTTCAAATGTTTATACAGAAGTTCTTGATTTTTAAACACTTTGTTATATTGAGTTTGGAAAAAGAAAGTTTCAATCAAAGAGTAATTATTAGACCCAATTATATTTTTAACAACATTTTTTTCATATTGTTTAGAAAGAAACACTGATTTCTTGATTAAATTAAGCATTTCGAGTTAACTATCTAAATTGGTTCGATTAATTGATACTGTGCTGGTTTTCAAATCTTTTATCAATTTTTCTTGGTTTTCTTGAATTTTGAGGTTTTGAAATTTTTGGGTTTCCAAGGTAATAAGTTGATCGATTTTGAAGATTTTGTAGATGTTGGGTGAAAGTTGACATGGTTTTTCCATAAGCATATTCTAGATTTTGGTTTGAAAAACTTTGCAGTTTTAAAGACCAAAAATTATCTACAATGACCTTATGCTCTTCACAAAGGTTTTGGGAATATAAGGAGTTAAACCTCAAATTTGGATTTAACACTTCGTTTAAGCATATGATTCCATTCTGAAAGGTTCTAACTTTAGTTGGTTTCCTTTGAGCCATATTCTTATAAAATAACATCAATCATTAACAATCATTTGCCTACTTAACCAATCTGTTAATATATTATATTTTCTCTTAATATGCTAAAATTTAGGTTTAAAACCAATTAAAGAGTTTTGTAACTTTATCTATCTTTTTGTAGATAATTTTGAAGAGTTTTTATTTTCAAAGAATTTTGAAATATTTTTACAGTTGATTCTTAAGGTAAACTGTTCTTGATTTAAAAATAATTGAAATTTTCTAAGATTAAAATTATTACTTCTATTTCTAAGTCTGTAGAACTAATGTATTTTTGGTAGTCATTAAAAGTTCCACCACAATATTTACAAAATTTTTCTTTTCCATTGTTAGTTATTGTTAAAAGTATATTTTCCCATCCTGTTTGACTAGCATCAGTTTGGACTATTTTGTATTCATTTTCTAAAGATAAATATAAGGTTGGAAGATGCTTTACAAGCTCCTTTATTTTTTTGTAAAAGTTTAAAATCTTCTTGGTTAAATATTTATGGCCTATACTTTTAGTTTTTACTATAAAGGGGTCCAGCTAATCTGCTAAGGTTTTTAATATAAGGTTTATCATAGTTTAATAATTCTAAAAAGCTTTGAAGGGGTTTTAAATCTTTTAATTTGTTCATAAAACTATTTATTTATTTTTTGAACTATATGGTCTTACAGTTTTATTTGTCCATTTTCTAATTCTAATCCTAAGAATTCTATTTGGGTTTTAAATAATTTCAATTTCTTTTTAGTTACTATTAATCCACGACTAATTAATTCTTCAAAAATAAATTCTAAGTATTTTACATGTTCTTGAAAAGTATGTGAAAGAAAAAATAAAATATCATCAATATATACAAGAACAAAGGAATATTTACTAAAAATATTATCCATCATTCGTTGAAATATCTATGAAGCATTTTTTAGTCCAAATGGCATTACATTCCATTCAGATAACCCACAAGGACATTGAAAACACTATCCATGGTTTGTTATCTTCATCTAATCTAATTTGCTAAAATCCACTTTTACAATCTAAATAAAAAATAATATTTACATTATTGAATAAAATTATTTAAACAATCTTTGTTTGGTGTTTTATAGGCATAATCGTATGTATTGTCATTTAATCTTTTGTAATTAATAACCATCCTAGTTTTATCTCTTTTTTCTTCATTATGGTTTCTAACTAAAAAAACTGATGATCTATGAGGACTAAAGCTTGAATAATGAGGTTGTTTTTCCATAGTTCTTCCATTTGAATTTTAAATTCTTTTGTATCTATAAAGTTACATGCTATATTCGCTATTTTTATTGTTAAATCTGGGTTCTTAATTGGTAGTTTACAGGTTGTTTGATTCCTACTCCAATATTTTTTAGGGTATTCTCCTATAATTCTTTTTTTTTTTTAAACTTAGTTGCATTATTTAGTTGCTCTAAATAATAATTTATTATACTTTCCTTTTGTTCTTCTATTTTGTTAATGTGGTAAGAGGTTACATTATGAGATTTATTTGATATGTCATCGGTATTTGTATAAAAAATTGTTGTGGGGTTTTAAAATGAAAACTAATTATTTTGTATTATTATGCCCCCTTGTAAAGAATGTACAAAATTTAAGCCTAAAATAAAAGGGTATAAACTTATAATGGGGACCAGATAGGTTTCAAGTAATACTAAAGTTGTATTATTAATTATGATTGGTACACTTGAAATATACTTAGTTAATATTAGTTTTTCTTGGTTATATTGGATTAATTCTACTGGTTAGATTAATGTTTGTTGGTTCTCTTGAGGTACTAAGGTTTTAAATTAAATATTTTTGTTGGCTCCAGTACCTAGCATCGCATCTACTTTTAATTTTATGGTTTTTATATTAATTGTTGTTGGAAATATAATAGATTTGGCTATATTCTCCGTATTCACTTGTTCTTTTGTTTGCACGTATATATGTATGTATGGAAGAAGCTCTTCAAAAAAAATGGAGAGTTTATGTTTACCAATTCATCAAATTTTCAATGAAAATCAATTTTTCTAAGTACGATATTTCTTTTACAATCATTTTATTTAAAACAATATATCATAGAATTGATTTTCAAAAATGTTTTTTCATTCTAAATCATTTTCCAAACATGATTTATAGTTAAGCTTATTTTCTTATATATGTTGTGTTAGCGGAACCTTTAATATAGATAATGTTGGTTGAAAAATATAAAGATAAAACAATTTACACAAAGATATATAAGGTTTTAACATTGTTCAACCAATATGTCTACATCCATGGATGAGGGAGAATTATTTTATTATACCATAGAGAATATTACAGATGACAAAAACCAAATACAATTATTGGGTTCCCAAAACATTTCATATTTTCTCATTTCTTATATCTACATCTTGAATCACGAGCCCCTCTTGCTCTACTGGATGTTTTCTCACTCCTTTTGATACCATTTATTTCAAACAATATTTCATAGAATGATTTTTCAAAAATGTTGTTTCATTCCAAATCACTTTCCAAATAGGATTTATATTCAAGTTTATTTTTTATATATGTTGTGTCAATGGAAGCTTTAATGCAAATAATGTTAGCTGAAAAACATAAAGATAAAATAATCTATGCAAAGGTACATAGGGTTTTAATGTTGTTAAGCTAATATGCATACATCCATAGATGCAAGAGAATCATTTTACTATATCATAGAGAATATTACAGATGATAGAAACTAAATATGTCATAGGGAATTATTGGGCTCCCAAAACATCCTATGTTTCCTTATTCTTTATATTTACATCTTGAACCATGAGCTCTCTTACTCCACTAGATATCTCCTATTCATTTTCATATCTCTATCCATTTCGTATAATCTTTATGAACTCATCTCCATCTCATAACTTTTTCCTCTCACGACCTAGAATATTTATGGAAATATTCCTAATAACTTTCTTTATTCTATAAAGAAATTTACTATTACAAATATAAGAATATAGGAAATATTCTATACAATATTCTCTACAAAAAGAATCTATATTTAGGAATTTGGAATATTTTTCAACAATCTCCAGATTTGATTAAGTCAATTTGTTATCTCTCTATAATACATAGTTTTTGTATCACATTCCGATGAGAGAACAATCAACTCTACCTTCAATTAAAATTCCTTTTGTCATCATTTTGTGTGTTATGTTCTCTTTAAATGATAATAGCTAGTATGAAGAAAATAAGAGAACAAAAACATAAAACACATAAAACACAACAATTTATGTGGTTCAGCCTAAAACCTACATCCATAGGCAAAGGCGAAGAAAAACTACTACTATTGTTGAAGGAGATAACAAACCTAAAATTTCAAATCTCAAAGTCCTAACTACACCCAAAAATATACTCTCTCTCCAAGTCAAAATATTTTCCTATATAATTTTCTAATTAGAAAGAAAGATTCCATATAGGAAACTATTTGAATAATTGTCAAAGATACTTATTTTTAAAAGAAAATGTCATAATAGGATATTTCCTTTGTTATAATAAGAAACTCCCTTACATGAATCTATCTTATTAGAAAACTATCAATGACTTTCCAATTGACTTAAATTAGAATTTGAACCTTTTTCTAATAATCTTCACATTAAGATTAAAAAAGACTTAAAAGTCTTCCATGTTATTTCACTCTCGTATCCCCAAGGAGCCTTCAAATACTACCAACAACAATTAAGTCTAAGCAATGCTTGAACTTAATTGTAGGAATGAATTTAGTCATCATATCTACGAGATTGTCCACTACAGGGATGTTTTTCATTACAATATCACTCTATGTAATCACATCCCTAATAAAATGCATTCTAACATCAATATGTTTGGTCCTCTCATGGAACATCTTATTTTTAGTCATATGTATGACATTTTAGCTATTACAATACATTTTAATCAAATCTTATTATAAGACTAAATTGTCAACCAAACCTTTAACCTAAATAGTTTCTTTGACCACTTTTCTGGCTACCATGTATTTTGCTTCAGTTGTTGACCAAACAATTGTAGATTGCAAGGTTGCTTTCCAACTTATAACAATACTACATGAAGTGAATACAGACCTTGTTAGAAAACCTTCTTCTATCCAAATCTCTAGCATAATTAGCATGATCAACATAAATAACAATTGTCCCAAATGACATCACTACCTTTATCATATGCTAAACCAACATGTGATGTTCTATTATCTCTTTCATTACTTGCTAATGGATCTTTCCAAAGTGATCCATATATCTATTCAGCATGCTAATTACATGTGAAATATCCGGCATGGTGTAAACCATAACATACATAATGCTTCTGACTATACTAGTATAAGGAACATATGACATGTGTAATCTTTTTTCCTTGGTTTTTGGAGATGAAACACTTGAAAGTTTGAGGTAAGCTACTAGTAGAATACTCACTAGTTTTACTCCTTACATTCCAAAGTGTTCCAACACTTTCTCAATGTAATTTTTCTATGATAAGTATAATTTCTCAACTTTTCAATCTCTATGAATCTCCATTCCCTATATTCTTTATATCTCTATGGTCTTTCATTTCAAACTCTCCCCTAAGTTAAGTTTTCAATCTATTGATCTCAGACCTATTCTTGCAAGCATTTAACATGTCATCAACATATAATAATAAATAAAGGAAATACCCATAAAAAATTCCTTGTGATAAACCTAATTGTCATACTCACTCCTATGGTAGTCATTACCAATCATAAAAGTATCAAACCTTTTATACCACTACATAGGAGACTACCTTAAACCATAAAGAGATTTCTTCAATAAACAAACATGGTATTCTTTTCTAGAATTGATGAATCCTTTAAGTTGATGTATTTCTATTCTTCTAACTTACCATGTAGAAAAGCAGTCTTAACATCACATTGCTTTAACTCTAAATCAAACGAAGCAACCATAGCAAGTAACACTATGATTGAGCTATGCTTCATACCTAGAGAAAACACTTCATTGAAGTTCACATCCTTCTTTTGTGTGTAGCCCTTTGCCATTAAGCGTGCTTTGAACCTAACATCCTTTACTCCTAGAATTCTTTTTTTTTTTTTTGAAAACTCATTTATAACTAACAATCTTTTGATCTTTAGGCTTCTCAATTAGTTGCCAAGCTTTAAAAGAGATTTAATCTCCTTATTCATAACAACAATTCATTATGTAGACTCTTTAATAGTGATAGCTTCATAATAAGTATGAGGTTCCTTATTTTCAATGCTCTCTACCAGACTAATTGCATAAGCAATTAAATATGCATAAGCATACATTTGAGGTGGTTTAATTTACCTCATCATTCTATCTTTAGCTAAACTAGCTTGTTGTTCTTGTGGTGCATTTTCCATATCACCAAAATGTTGGACCTCTTTTTCCTTTGGCTTTATTGAAATCATACTTTCTATGGTTTCTAAAGCTTTAGGCATAAACTCTACTTTTTATCTCACACTAGGCTTATTTTTTGCATCAAATTACTCTTTTCTATAACTCAACATTGCAAACTCATTAAAAGTCACATCCACACTAATAATACATTTGGAGAATTTTGAATTTGGGCACCACAACCTATACCCTATACCCTTTCACTCCATTTGCATATCTTAAAAATATGCACTTCCTTGCCCTAGGTTCCAACTTACTTTCATTCACATAAGTATAAGCAAGACACAAAAAATTCTTAAATTAACAAAACTAGAAAGAGAACTAGACCATACCTCTTTAAGAGTCCTACAATTAATAGGAATTGAAGAAGATTTATTCACAAGATAACAAGCTAAATTTACTACTTCAACCCAAAATTCCTTTGACAACCCTACATTTGAAAGCATCCACCATGCTCTTTAAAAGAGTTCTATTCATCTATTCTACAACACTATTTTGTTGTGGAGTATGGCTAACCATGTGGTGTCTCACAATACATTTAATCTTACAAAACTCATTGAACTCATTCCTATAGAATTCCATGTCATTGTCAATTCTCAAGTGATGATTTGTTTTCTTGGCTGCCTTTTGATCATAACTTTTCATTGCTTGAACTTTGTAAAGACATCATTCTTATTTTTCAAAATATATACCTAAACCTTTCTCTAGTAATCATCAATGAATGTTAATATATGTCTTTCACCACCATGTGGTACAACCTGAGAAAGGCACCAAAGATCCCAATGGATGTGATCTAAAGTATCTTTAATCCTATGAACAACTACACTAAATTTAACCTTGCATTATTTCTCGAACACACAATGATCACAAGACCTAGTTCTCTGATTTTCTATCAACCAAGCAAGCATCATTTGTTGATCAAGATTGTCAACCTTCTCTCACTCATATGCCTAAGTCGCATATGCCATAATTTGGTAGTCTCTAAAATTGATTATGAGGTTGAAACTGCAACTACACCTATGACCATACTTCTATGTAATGTATAAAAACCATTAATTTTCTTTCATTTCATCATAACAATAGCACCATTTGAAATTCTCAAAACTCCATCTTCAACCTTTTATGTGCATCCATTAGAGTCAATTATCCCTTAAAAAAATCAAAATTTTCTTCAACTCTAAAACAAGTCTTACATCAGTTAATGTCCTTACAATATCATCGTGCATCTTAATTCAAATTATGTCTATCCCAACAACTTTACAAGCTATACTGTTTACCAAAAGAGCCTTCCCACCATCTATTAGTTGGTAGGTACTAAACCAATCCCTATTAGGAAACATATCATCGGAGTACTTTGAATTCAAAATCCACTTATCACCTAAGTTATTAATAATAACTGAAAGGACATATGTAATGTTCGAATTTTCTTTTACAATTGTGTATCACCATCATTAAAAACATTCTCTTTTTCATTTTCTTTACAATCTGGACAATTTCTCATATAATGCCCTTCTTTATTGCAATTGAAACACTAGTTGTTTCTCCTTGGATTTTGATTTAGATCTAGATCCATCTTTTTGTCATTATTTTTCTTGCATGTTCTCCCTTTAACCACCAAACCTTCATGACCTGAGCTTTCTTCTATACTCTCGGATACACTCTTCTTTAACTCATTTGACTTCACATCAAAATTATGACTTGGTTAACATCATCAATTCTAACATCAATATTCCTTAAATCCATTATAGTTTTATTAAATTTATCAAGATGGTCTTTATTGGACATACCTTTTTTCATCTAAAGAGTGAACAATCACTTCTTCAAATACAAGTGATTTGTAAGAGACTTTGTCATATACAAACTTTTTAACTTCAATAATAACTTGACAGTCATATCCTCTTCAATAACCTTATGAAGTGCCTCATTATCTAAGCATAATAGAATAGCATTGTACCATTTCTCCATAAGTTTATACTTCTTTTCACCAAACATCATTGTTGGTAGAACCGCTCTACCTTTTAATGCTTGGACAACCCTTATTAAATTAATAAGGCACATGTCTTAATGCACCATAAATTGAAAATATTTCTTCCATCAAGCTTCTCAACCTCAAACTTTGTTGTCATTTTAGGTCCAATAACTTGTGTTTTGATACCAGTTTGTTGTGTTAGTGAAAGCTTTAATAAAAACAATGTTAGTTGAAAAATATAAAAATAAAACAATTCACACAAAGGTACACAAGTGTTAACATGGTTCAACTAATAAGTCTACATTCATAGATGAAAAAGAATTATCTCACTAGACCATAGGGGATACTACAAATGATAGATTCCAAATAAAAACTTTCATGAAAGATTCCTTATTTCTCTAGTCCTTATCTATACTCCAAAGCATAAGTCTTTTTATTCCACCAAGTGTCTTACGTTCTTCATAATATCTCTATCCATCTCGCATAGTTTTTATGAGTTTATATTTATCTCATTTTTTTTTTTATGACTTAAAATATTTATAAAAATATTTCTAATAACTTTCCTCATTTTACATGGAAATCCATAAGAAATATTTTATATAATTTTATTTAATTTTTTTTAAAAAGAACTTATACTTAGGAATTTGAGAATACTTTTCAACAATATAATTTAAATTTAATTATATAATTGACATCAAAAGTTTTGCTAATGGAAGCTTATCCTTCTGTGGCATTAGGGAAAGTCGAAAAGCAGGAAACTGGGGAAGGTAGGTGTAGTGTAGAAAGATTGGTTATTGTATGGATTGGAAGCCAGTATGGTGCAAGCCCCACCACTAAAAACACAAGGAAAAATAAAAGCAAAAAGGGCAGCTTAATGGTGCAAACCCCACCACTAAAAACACAAGAAAAAAATAAAAGCAAAAGGGCGGTCTAAATGTCTTAATTGGTCAGGACCTTTCTCGGGCTGAATGATGGGTTTGGAGGTGATGTTTTGTTGCATTGGAGAGAATTCCATGCAAATGGAAACACTTGCCATGCAATTTGAAGCTCAAAACTATTGAGAATGGTGGTTCACCTCATTCTCCATTCACTTTTACTCTCTTTGTGTGCTCAGTGCTTGTCCTTTTCCCATCATTTCTGCTTCATACAATGATTAAATTCATGTCCTTTTCTTATTTCCTTTAACCTGTGCACCCACGTAGGGATGGTGAGGGTGCATGAAATGACTCCAATCATGACTCTGGGGGCTTATTTGTGATGCCAAATTCATTGACCTTTTGACTCTAATGCTATCTCACCTAAATTTTCCAAAAATCAGTTATTTTTTTGAAAGAAAATATTTTATTATATCAAATGCGCCTGCTAACCCAATTGTTTCCCCTTTTCTAATTTTAATTTTTTAAAATAATTTTTATTTCTTAAAAATATATTTATTTAAGAGAGGTGAAAATTATTTTCATAAAATAAGATTTATAAAATTTTATTTGATTTTAAATTTTTATTAACTCCTTCATTACTAGTACAAGAAATGATGGGGAAAATAGTTTTTATAAAACTTCTTCTTGTAAAATATATTAAAATTTTGTTTTATTTTTACTTCATCCAACCAATCACTTATAGTTTCAACCACCATATCGAGGTTTAAAGTTTAATTCAATTATGTTTAATAAATTTTAGGAATTATTTTTAAAATAAAAAGAATATTTTTGTTAAAAAGATAAAAATTTAAAAATATTTTTGAAAATTAAAATAATACCTAAAATATTTCTTAAAACGGTATGTGATAAATAATCCTCTTCAAAATGTTAACAAAAAAAAAACGTTTTGATTAAAAACGTTTTTAACAAATATACCTTGAGGTTGTAAGTCTATCTAATGGTAATTAGATGATGCTATCAGATAAGATAAGAAGGCCTACTACCAAACAGAGAATAAAAAAGAATATGATTAAACCCTTTGAAAGAGATTTTTCTGGGTATCTCTCTTTCTGTCTCTCATTCATCCTCCAAGGATGATCTTTAAATTATAAAAATATTGCTGTTGCTTTAGTGCCATAATCACAAGTCATGAGTTATTTGTGATTGATGTCGTCAACTACAATATTTTAGAATTGTTACTTCTGTAAATATTTCTCTATGAATAGTATGTAAAATATCTTGTCTCTTTGATTTAATATGTATTTTTTCCTCTTTTCTTTCTCCACACCCACGACACAATCGCCTTCTCCACTATCGAAGCCACTACTAGCGATGCCATTTCCACCGTCGACAACCACCCCTTTCCTCCTCTTTCTTCCCATCCCTTTCCTTTCTCTCTCACCCTCTTCCCCATTTTCCCTTTCTCTCCACAGTTACCGCCACTACTGCCTATGGCCACTGCACACAGATTTGACGACCCCTACCATAGGTGTCACCTCCCTTCACCCCACCGCCACCAGATCGCTCACCATATGTCGACCTCTTCAACCCTTGTTTTTATTATTTATTTTTTATGCTAGGGTTTCAAAAATAGATTTAAGAACGTGAGGTAGTAAATTTTCTTTGATTCGAATAGTATAGGTTTAGTTATTTTTGTGGGTTTCGGTTATTGATTTCGATTGTGGGCCTTGGATTCTATCTTAATACACAGGTCCCCATAATTATATATTTTAAGGCTACTAACCGGATGTCATTTTAGGTTTGAACCTTTGGTTCGCATTTTGTATGGGCTTGTATAGATTGGTTTGGGCCTCTTGATCTTTGATTGGGTTTAGGCATGTATTTGGAATTTAATTTCCGATATTGCTTTGGGCCTTTGTTTTGCATGGTTGTTGATTGTTGCTGAGAGTTCAACCTAAAGATTGGAACATGAAGTTGGAGATGAGCGCATGTAACGGCCAAATTTTTTTTTAGGGATAAGTTAGGAAAATAATAATAATAATAATAATAATTAAATTAGTTAATTAATTAATTTAATAAAATGAAAGAGGAGTAAAAATATAATTTTCCAAATAAATACCTTAGGTATAAATTAGAAATTATTGTTCTTTCTGTTATTTTCTTAATAGCATTCATGTTCACAGAATTCTAAAGAACGTAAAGTTGGAGTCAGAATTCAGGGTTTGAAGAACAGATCTCTATAGGTTAAAAAAAAAAAAAAACGTGGAAGAAGTCTTTGAGGGAGGACTTGAGATGTAATCGGGTATATATAAGAAAAAAAAATGAAGAAATTATGAAGATGGTGTTGTTTGGTGTGTGTGATTTGGAAAGTCAAATGACATGTAGAATTAGTGTGTGTACTTTGAAAAGTTAAATGGCATGTAGAATCTGGGATGGAAAAAAAGAAAAGAATATATATATATATATATATATATATATATATATATATATATATATATAGGTTGATATTATTAAAAGAAGAAGTAGATCTAGGAAACCTACGTAATGATGGGTTTGGATTAAATAAATAAATTTTTGTATAAAGTGTTGAGATAAATTATTTCAAATAAATATTTCTAAGAAATTCAATTTAGTTTAGGAATTAGAAACAAATTATTGAAAAAAATAATAATTAATAAATAATAAAATAAGTAAAGGGAAACTAATTAATTAAATTGTTATTGGTTAAGAGGTTGGAAAATAATTTTGTGATAATAGTATCTTTTTGTTATGTTAGGTGGGAGTTAGATTCTTGGGGCTAAACTCTTCAAGGTTTCTAAGTGCTTTTAAGGTAAGGGAAATTAATGCAGTTGTTTTTTATTTATTTTTTTAAAAAAAAATTTTTATATACTTCATTTGGAAATGTTTTGAGTTATTATTTGTTTTATGCATGGATCAAATATGTTTTGCATGAAAAGTGTGTTAGAACCTTATATTTTGTTTACAATAGAAAAATGTAGAGATATTATGTTTTGCAAATTTGAATAATTGAAATAAGTGTTTGACTTTGGTTTGTTTGACCCTTGTCAAC
The DNA here is from genome assembly GCF_004353265.1 of Vitis riparia. NCBI lineage: Eukaryota > Viridiplantae > Streptophyta > Magnoliopsida > Vitales > Vitaceae > Vitis > Vitis riparia. The sequence continues at coordinate 8,943,608 of NC_048440.1, read as the reverse complement.
GGGATATAATAGTTGACATTTACATTTCTTGGTGGGGAATGTAATTGATTTGGACCCTAGCCTCTAGGGGTTTGGTTAGAGGTTACTAGTACTAGTAGTGTTTGGTTTCGTCCACCTTAAAGGAACAATTTGAGGTTAGCTACCTATTTGAAAAGTCCCACCTAACTAGGCACCATTTGATGTTTGATGACCAGAGTAAATAAATGATTTGAATGTTTTAACTGAATTTGATATGAAAATGTTTGAATCAGAAATGAAAGTGTACAAATAAAAGTTTTGAATGTTGATTCGTGCCCAGTTGGGTATTTTAATAAAAAAATATTTATAAATCCTATGACCTCATACTAGCGTAGCAAAGCTACTATAGTATAGCAGCTCTACGGTCGAACTCTGGGATGAGTTTTCATTCTACCAGTGATATACTCAAGATTAGAAATTGAGTCTGATGATTTCCTTTGTCAAAAACTTAAAGTTTAAAAGAAAATAAAATTTGTTTTGAAAGTGGTGTTTGAAACTAAACTAAAATAGAACTAGATAAAAATGGAAGAAAGAAAGTCTCCCGGAGCTAAGGGTTGCTAGGATCAAGTTCAGAATGCAAAGTGGAAATTCCGGATTTTTCTTCTCATACTGGGGACAACAACATAAAGGATGGTTGTTTCCCGAACTGGTATAGGTTTAACAATGAAGATTTAATCCATAAAAAGTCAATAGAAATGGTAGTCCAGTTCCATTAATGGTTTTAGACACTGTGGGTCTTCACCTTGAGCCACTTTCCAATGACTCGTACATGATAACTAATGGACTGATGTGGATCTAGCAATAAGTATCCACAGAGACCTAAAGCTTACCATGTATTGGCCATTCAAAGTGATTCTAAGGGATTTAAAGCAAAACTTTAGATTTAAAAGCCATTTATGAACTCCAACTACCTGTATTTAATGCACGAGAGTTTTCCACTTTTGCATCTGGACTTTTCACCTAGCTTCCTTCACTCCAAGAAACCAAAGGTTTAACCTCTCATCCTCTGGGAAAACATCCTCAGAGGTTGTTTGGCTTCCAAGAAAAAGAAAATAGTAAAGAAAAGGAAAAACAAAGGAAGGCTCTGTATATTCTATATATTGATCGATTCTACATACTTATATATATATATATATATATATATATATTACAATGGATGCAAGGGAATATATATAGAGAAGTTTTTCCAACCTTCCTAGATAAGAAATCTTATGGTTGGTGGATTACAAGGAGAAGAATGGAAATTTATACAAAAATATATAAAGAAAAGATCTCATGTGGAGTCGGCAGAACAGAGGAGATTTCGCACCAAAGACGCATGGGCTGGTGCGAATTTCGCACAAGGGGAAGGTGTTGTGCGAATTTCGCACAAGCTTGGGCTACTGTGTGAAATTCGCTCATGCTTGGTGCAGTTGTCTTCCGAAGGCCATATCTTCCTCATTTCAGCTCCAAATTGTACACGGTTTGAAGCGTTGGATTTTTGACTTCCTGAGCTTTGAAATGGTATATAACATGTAGAAAATGGACTTCGGAAAGTGATCCAAAAGTGCGAAGGAAGACTGCAGCTGATGTCCTCTATTTTCCTCTATTTTTCTTCTTTGCTTCTTTCCTTTACTTGGCTTGTTTTAATGATCCAAAAAGTTGTCAAAACACTAAAACTAGCCACAAATATGGTTAGAAGTCATTGTTAGGTCCTTAACATGCCAATTGGAATAAAAATGGAGAACTACTACACAAAAGTGCTTAAAACATAATGAATTAAAGGTGCAAAATAACACTTTTTGGATAGTAATCAAATGTATTGGCAAAACTGACTGAAAGGTTTATGAAAATAATTAGTTATAATATCTCTTATTATGCTAGTGAACTTGCAATATTTGATCCATGGATGGCATTAATGTTCCTTATTGGGCGTTGAGCTCATTCCTATTCCATATTCATCATTTATTGCAAGTGTTCTGATGTTGGTCGAGTTTCCCCTTGCAGATCATGCCCTAATTTTATGGGCTGTAGTGGAGAAGAAACATGGTTCACGCATACATGCTCTATTCTGGTCACATTTTGGATTCTTTGTTTTCCCCTTGTAAATAGATGAATTTATCTTTAGGTTTGGTATTTGATAATCATATTACTTCTCTTAGTTTGTATTACCTATTCTTGATTGGTTGATTAGGCATGAAATGTGCTTTTGTTCATTTTTTTTTACCCATTCGTGCCCTGTTCTGGTCACATTTTTTTATTTTTCTTGTGGTTGGTAGTGGAGAGTTCTCACTATGTGTTTTCTCCACCTTCAAAGACATCCTCCTTATCAATTGTGCGTGTTGAAAGTCTCTTTTAAAAGAAATTCCTCCACTCTCCAAAACCGCCAGCCCCCATTTTCCAATTGGTTGCTGTGTCAATTGGTAATTAACTATGTGCGCATGTGCAATGAACGTATGTGAGAGACAAAGCAAGTTCTATTGTTATCTCTTTTTGGTCAACTGAGCATTCTCTAGGAATTGTCTCAGTCGTCAATCGAGCATAAAACGAATTCCTAGGAATTGTTTTAATTCATATGTGATTATTTATGATTAGTGCTTTTGAGAATTTTTACTGTTCCTGATTTTTTTTTTTCAACGTATTTGTCCATTCTTGTTTCATTGATTTTTTTTTTTTTTTTTTTTTTTTTTTTTTTTTTTTTTTTTTTTATGGTTCTTGAAGAATTAGGCTGCATTTGGTTGGGTAGAATTGGATTTGGTTTAAAGTTCAATTTTTACGGAACTAGAGAACCTGGCTTTTATCTTGGAGTTGCTTACTTGTTCTTGGGGAATTTGGGTTTATGGCTTTTAAATTCAACTCGAAATCTAATTGGTATAGAAAGCAACCAAACGATGGACTTGACACTGGGGCATCCACCACAAAATGGGAAAATTATCAATTCCAAGGCTGCAAATTCTGTACAACCAAATTCATATTTTGTGCTTTCTTTTTCTTTTTCCCTATGTTTGGTTCTTGGAAATTTTGAGGGAAAGAAAATAGTTAGGAAAATATAAAGAGAGAAAAATTGAGGGAAAATAAAAAATAGATTTAAATTTAATAACTTATTTTTATATGTTTTCCTTCAATCTTATTTCAGTTATTTTCCTTCCTCCATATAAACATTAAATAATTCACAAATACGATACTAATTTTAATTATATTTGATTTTCTTTCATATTTTCCATGAAAAACCAAATATGGGAAAATAATTTTCTTTAACACTTTTGTTTTCCTTGGTACTTTCTGGAACTGAATATAACCTGTATTTTCATATTGAAGGATTATCTTTAGTAAAAATTGATATAGTTGTCAGATACTTTCATAACTAAACAATATCATTTTTTCTATGCATATGATTTTTAAATGAAACTTTGTTGAGATAAAAATATAGAACATATGTGTTGGAGAAAATGCAAATTTTGAAACCCCCTGTGTACATAGAGTGCACCCTTTTTTGTTTGGTACTTTTAATCAGATTCTATTAGCCTATCCAAAAAACAAAAAAAACACACACAAATTTTGAAGCCAATCACAGTAAATTTGGTGCTCTGGTGCTACACTCTGGATTTTATTAGCTTTTTTTATATGTGTGGATAGAATTGAACCCAACTTATGGTTTTCTTGTATATCATAGAAACAAAGAGAGTTACATAGCGAGTCACAATTCCTATTTTCTATGTAAAGATAGATGAACCCAGTTTGAGTTTTTGTTCTATTATTATAGAGAGCAAATAGAGTTGCAATTCTAGTTGGATATGTGAATGGTTGTTTGTTTAAAATTAACACAAATTCCATCCAACATGTCAATACCTTGTCTTTGTTAGTTGTTACTGCTTATGTGGATGGAGTTCGCTTGGTACATCTACTAAAGGATCATTTCTTCCTTGAGACATCTTTCTCACACAAACTGGCATGCCCAAGCATGGATTGAGACGTGCATTCACATCTAGAATAGTATTTGTGATTGTTTCAAATGCCTAATTAGTTTAAAGGGGATATAAGTTCCTTCATTTACATGCTTGGTCATGGTTGTTCTGCTCTAGTTTTGTAATGATTAATTGGATTTTTGGGGATACTTCTACGGTGAAGATTATATGTGATCTTGTATGCCTACACACAGAGTTGTGTACAAGTGCGTGCATGCATGCACATATGCACTCACATGCAGACAATATTGCTGAAAAGAATTGTAGAATTCTGTAGAATTCATACGGTGCTGATGAGATGATGTCTTTTTATTTTTTCAACTATAGTCAGTTCACATGAAGAATTACAAAATAATTAATATTTCCTGTCATGACACAATATATTGTATCTTATTTCTTATGTTCAGGATCCTATTTCAGTTGAAAAGGAGGTTAGCATCAGCAAGAGCATTTTAGCTTGTCCCATTTGTTATCAACCATTCACATGGAATGGTGATCTAGGCTTATCAATGTAAGCCATATCTATTATTAAAAAATTGATTTTATTAAAAAAATAAAAATATCCTTTTTTATTAAAAAAAAAATCTAATTTTCCAATCTAAAAACTTAAATCTTCTATTTTCTAAAAAAAAAAAAACATTCAAGTGTCAAGTTCTTCGTTTAAAAAATATCCTGATTTTTCGATTTAAAACTTAATCTCTCCAATAAAAAAAAATGATTTTTCAATAAATAAATAAATTAATAATAATAATAATAACAATAAAGCTACTTTTTTTTATCAAAAAAATAAAATATTTCGACATCAATTTTTCAATCTTTTATTAAAAAAAATCTCCTTTTTTATTAAAAAAAAAAATCTGATTTTCCAATCTAAAAACTTAATATTTTATTTTAAAAAAAAAAAATTCAAGTGTCAACTCCTCCGTTTAAAAAATATCCTGATTTTTCGATTTAAAACTTAATCTCTCCAATAAAAAAAAAAAAAGATTTTTCAATAAATAAATAAAATAATAATAATAATAATAACAATAAAGCTAATTCTCCTTTTTTTTATTAAAAAAAATCCGATTTTCCAATCTAAAAACTTAATCTTTTATTTAAAAAAAAAACATTCAAGTGTCAACTCTTCTGTTTAAAAAATATCCTGATTTTTTAATTTAAAACTTAATCTCTCCATTTAAAAAAAATGATTTTCCAATAAATAAATAAAATAATAATAATAATAATAATAATAACAATAAAGCTAAATCTCCTATTTGTTATTAAAAAAATAAAATATTCTGGCATCAATTTTTCTTTATTGGTAAGTTTCCTTGCAAGAGCATCATATTTACTAAATCAAATAAGTGAATAAAAATTTTAGAGAATGATAAAATAATAATAATAATAATAATAAAAAGAAAAGACAAGATAATAAATAAATAAATAAAAATAACAAATAAATAAAAATAAGAGATTGATAATAATAAAAATAAAAATAAATAAATAAATTGAGGGTCATGCAAGTCATGCAACCATGCAAGTTAGTAAAGAATGCCTAAATGGTGACCTAAGTATGCTTATGGTGGGTCTAGGTGATCCAAAGTGTGCCTAGATTAAACTAACTGAGCCTAGATGGGTCAAATGTGCCTAAAAGGGTCTAAGAGTGTCCAAATGGGCTACTAAACCAACAAATGGGTTATCAGTCATGACTTTTCCTTTGCATGCTTATCCACCTCCTCCTGAACCTTATATTCTATTATAAGTAGTGGCATTCATATTACTAGTTTTCTAGGTGCAATTCATTTGCATGATCATGTCACCATGGTTTTCTTTTAGTTCTCTTATTATTTGTTTTGTAAGATAATTACTTATTGTGCATTTAAAATTGTCAAATCATATTAATTTGATTATATTTACCGTGAACCCCTTTTGTAGAAGATGTTGGTCTAAGTTGTGAAAAGGTTCTTATGGCTCCATCTTAAATGTTATATATTTGAGATAAACATGATAGAATGAGAGTTATGTTGCTATGTTATAATAATTCAATAAATCATTATAATGTTTTAATTTTAATCAAACATGCATGCATGAAACCTTAGAGTTCCCATTCAAGTATCATTGGAAGACAAAAGGTTCTTTCATTACATAATAAAGACATTTAAGTTGTCAAATGGTGAAAATGGTCTATCTAGGCCATTTTAAAGTTGACAACTTTTAAATTTGTCTAGCTTGTGATAAAGTTCTTTTCTCTACAAATGATGCTTGAATTGTCCAATTGGACAGTATAGAAAAACATAATATCTATGAAAGTTAATTGGTTTGTTCTTAATTCAATTTTTAGAAAGTTAGATAGTCTTTTCTCTTGTTCTCTAGGTGCATATTTGGACAAGGTTACATGTTATGCCTTGTCCATTTTGTGTACTTGGAGAACTATAGGAAAATGCTGCCGAAATTTCTTTAAAATTAAATTGAGTACAAGGCAATTGATACATAGGGATTATGTATTCCTATATGGGATAGGAACCACTACCTAATTAAGGATGTTGGAGATGTTAGAATGCATAAATCATGCATAAATCACTTGCTTGTACTCATCGAAAGCTTAGCCATATTAGTTCACTTTTTTAGTTCATGTTATCATTGTCTCCTCTAGGAGCAAATTCAATGAAATTGATGAAAGCTTTATCATTGAGTATCATCCTTCTACTTACCTTTCTTATTTTGTGCTTCATCTAACAAGTGAACTTTTAAGTCTCATTTTAAGTACTCTATCAAATTTTGATGGAGTAAACCCATTTTTTCCTATTAATTGAAACATTTGGAAACTTTTGTTGTTTTCCATAGTGATATTTATGTATTAGTTGGTATTATCTCAATTATTACTCTTTCATATGTCTATGTTTGATACTATTCAACAATCAAGATGATGTTAAGAAGATACTTGGATTTAAAAGAAATGATTTTCAAACCATAATTAAAAATATATTTCCATCCATATGTCTTGCTCATCTTGTGGCATTACAAAAATTATGTGTTTTTATATTTTTCAAACCAAATTTCAAACTTGGTGTACTTGAGAATAGAACACAAGATTGAGAGTTACATCTAACTTTTGATTCCTATTCATGCACAAACCAAACATAATAATGGAATGCAAATCCATTTTTTATTCTAATGTTTTAATAACCTATTATACTAATTATATTTTTGGTCATATTGCTTATTGTTAGATGACTTACACATTGTTGTTTTTTGGATTGGTAAAAGTATTTGTGACAATGTTTGAAATTTGAAATTGGTGGATCATATATTTTGAGGCTATTAATAGGATAGTTATTAATAACTTTAGTGGTTGGTGGTATCTAGGAGCTTTGTTTCTCTCTTGTACATCAAATGGATCGCTCTTGGATGACAAAGGATAGGAGATCAAAGGATTATGCGGATGGGGTAGAAAGCTTTATCGCATTCGCATTAAAACATTCTGCATATAAAAACTCCATTAAATGCCCATGCCTTCAATGTGGTAATATGATATTCCATACTTCTCAAAAAATTAGAGAGCATTTATTTTTCTATGGAATTGATCAGAGTTATCATACATGGTATTGGCATGGAGATGCGCTCCAAGTGGACCACCAACTAGTCGGGCAGAATGTCATCATACGGTTCAATTTACTGATGTGGATAGTACAGTAGAAATGGTTCAAGCTGCACATGATGATTGTAAGAATGACCCAGAATTTTATGAAACATTGCTTGAAGATGCCCAAAAACCTTTATATCCTGGTTGTAGAAACTTTACAAAGTTGTCTGCATTGGTGAAATTATACAACCTAAAGCACGGTATGGATGGTCTGATAAAAGTTTTTCAGAGCTTTTAGGAATTGTTGGAGATATGTTACCTCTAAACAATGAGTTACCCTTGTCTATGTATGAAGCAAAAAAGACATTGAATGCATTGGGAATGGAATATGAGAAAATACATGCTTGTCCGAATGATTGCATATTGTATAGGAATGATTTGAAGGATGCATCTTCATGTCCAACTTGTGGAACTTCACGATGGAAGTTAGATAGAACAAAAACTAAAAAGAGGAAGGAGTCCCTGCAAAAGTAATGTGGTATTTTCCTCCTATTCCAAGATTTAGAAGATTGTTTCGGTCCCCAACAGTTGCAAAAGACTCATATGGCATGCCAAGAAAGAGAATTTGATGGAAAATTACGTCATCCATCCGACTCCCCATCATGGAAACTAGTCGATCACAGATGGCCTGATTTTGCTTCAGAACCTAGAAACCTTAGACTTGCTATTTCAGCAGATGGTATAAATCCTCATAGTTCAATGAGTAGTAGACACAGTTGTTGGCCTATTATAATGGTATTTATAACCTTCCTCCCTGGTTATGCATGAAAAGGAAGTTTATGATGTTGTCTTTGTTAATATCGGGTCCACGACAACCTGGAAATGACATTGATGTTTATTTAGCACCATTATTGGATGACCTAAAATTGTTGTGGGAGGTGGGGGTTGAATCTTATGATGCACATCAACAAAAGCTCTTTACATTAAGAGTTGTTCTATTGTGGACAATCAATGATTTTCCTGCGTATGGAAACTTATCTAGTTGCACAATTAAAGGATATTTTGCATGCCCCATATGTGGGGAAGATACCTACTCTCATAGATTGAAGCATGGGAAAAAGAACTCATATACAGGTCATAGACGATTTCTTCCTTGCAATCATCCTTTTAGGAAACAAAAAAAAGCATTTAATGGGGAACAAGAGTTTCGGTCACCTCTGCAACCATTGAGTGGAGAGGAAATTCTAAGGAAAATTGATGTCATTTGTAATTCATGGGGAAAAAATAAGATGACTCGAGGTAAGTTGAATGTCAAAACTAGAAATTGTTGGAAGAAAAAGTCCATATTCTTTGATCTTGAGTATTGGAAATACCTACATGTTTTGTCATAACTTCGATGTAATGCACATAGAGAAAAATGTTTGTGAAAGCATCATCGGTACCTTACTTAACATTCCAGGTAAGACAAAGGATGGACTTAATTCTCGTTTAGACCTTTTGGAGATGGGCTTAAGGTGTGAATTAGGGCCAAGGTTTGAATTAAATCGAACTTATCTCCCACCTACATGTTACACACTATCTAAAGTGGAGAAAAAGATTTTTTGCCAAACTCTATCACAATTAAAGGTTCCTGAATGTTATTGCTCTAACATGAGAAACCTTGTGTCAATGGAAGACTTGAAGCTTTATGGTCTTAAATCCCATGACTATCATGCATTAATGCAACAATTATTGCCAGTGTCATTACGATCAGTTCTGCCAAAGCATGTAAGACATGCTATTTGCAGATTGAGTTTTTTTTTTTCAATGCTCTTTATGGCAAAGTGGTTGATGTGCCTGCATTGGATAAGTTACAAAATGATGTAGTGGTGACATTATGCTTACTTGAGAAGTATTTCCCATATTTCTTCTTTGATATCATGCTTTATCTTACTGTGCATCTTGTAAGAGAGGTCAGACTTTGTGGACCAGTTTACCTAAGGTGGATGTACCCTTTTGAAAGATTCATGAAAGTTTTGAAAGGGTATGTACGAAATTGTAACAAACCCGAAGGTTGCATCGTCGAATGTTATATTGCGGAGAAAGCTATTGAATTTTGTACAGAGTACTTATCAAATGTAGATGCAATTGGGATTCCTATTAGTGTAAACATTAACTAAAAAGTTGGGGCACCGATACCTAGAGGTCAAGATGTGATCGTTGATTCTAATTTGTGGTCGCATGCACATCATTATGTTTTAGAGAATACAACTATTGTCCAACCTTATATCGAGTAAGAACTACTAACACTTAATATTTATTTGTTATACTTAAATTAACTATAGGACAATAACTTTGAGCTTTTTATAAATAATTGCATAGAGAGCACATGGAATGGGTGAAATTGAAAATTCCTCGTTAATCTAAAAGACAAAAGTGGCTCCAGGATGAACACATGCGAACATTTACTTATTGGTTTTGAAAAAAGGTATCGAATTGGTGCTCAAATTTCAACTATTCTTTTTACTAATGTTGAACATACATAGTAACTATTATTCATAATTGCATACTGAAGCTGCAATTGGTAACAATGAACCTATATTTGAAACTCTTAAGTGGATAGCTCATGGTCCTAGCCACTATGTCTCGAAATATCATGGATATGTCATTAATGGATGTTGATGCCATAGTAAGGAGCGTGATGACTTATGAGCTACCTAAAATAGCAGAGTTAGTATTGTAGCTTCAACAATGCAAATTGCAAGTGCCAATGATCAAAAGCTAGTGTTTGGTGAGCTTTGTTTCTACGGGATTATTAACGAGATCTGTGACCTTGATTATACCATGTTTAGGATACCAGTTTTCAAGTGTGATTGGGTTGATAATAAGAATGGCATAAAAGTTTATGATCTTGGCTTTACATTAGTTGACTTTAACAAAATTGCTCATAAATCAGATCCTTTCATTTTGGCATCTCAAGCCAAGTAAGTATTTTATGTGCAAGACCAACTTGATCCAAGATGGTAAGTTGTTTTGTCAACTCCTCAAAAAGATTTCTTGGATAAGGAGGGAGGTGAGGACCTTGTGGACAATTATATTGAACACCATCCCTTTATAGGGACATTGCCAGAAGTTGAAGCGTTTGATGCAATGGATGACTCAGATGCAATATGTATAAGAGGTGATTGTGAAGGGATTTGGATTGAGAACAAATCCTCTGTATAGCTGAATTGTAAACTTATAATAATGATGTACAAATAAAGGATGTCGAGTGGGTTGCAGATCCCACAAAACATGTCATTTTAATTCTTTTTGTTTCCAGAGAACATTAAGTTGATTGTCTAAGTTGATGCCATTTTGATATTATTATTATTATTATTATTATTATTATTATTATTATTATTATTATTATTATTATTTTGCTTCTACATTTGACATTTCTTGTCATTAAAATTTGATATCCTAAAGCAAATATCAAGTATGATTCTTGTAAAATTCTTGTTTGTACAAAATAAAATGTAATCATTCAGTTATATGTAATTTTTAGTTTTGATATGAACTAGTTAACAATTTAGTAAGTTAAATATGCAATTCTAAAAGGCTCTCATAGGAAAATGCAAAATAAAATGACAATGGATTAGCAAAAATAATAAGAGAAACACATACTAGAATATAAAAGTTCATAAAATAAAACAAATTTAAATTAAAATAAATCAAATGAGCAAGAAAGAGGGAGAAAAAATAGCGAAACTGAAATGTCAACTTCGTCATGTGATGAAACATTCCAAAAAAAGGTCCATGAAATTTATGATCTGAATACATACAATTCACTAAAAAAAAGTATTTGAAACAACAAAAGGTCTAAATAACTGAAGCACACAACTAAATGAACCTAATTAAAGACTGTCTTTGTCTCACTTTTATGGCACAAGTGAATAAGAAACTAAGAATAGATTAGGCCATTTCATTGGTGGCATTCCATTATGCAATGATGAGGGATTGTTTTGTCTAAAATTTTATTTTTACAACTCTTCTCTAACAAGGTTATATCTAATATAATGTTAACTAATCTTTATTAGTTTTGTTTTTTTTTTTTTTTTTGTTACCAGAATGGATCCAAAGAAAGGAGAAAAAACCACAAAAAGGAAGTACAAAGGAATGACACGAAAGTCCATGATTACCAAGAACAGGAGCAATGGGATCAAGTTGCATGTTAAGTACAATCTTGATGGCATTTTCATAGAAGAATCAATAGTTCATCTAACAAGCTATTTAGGTGTATTAGCACGTACTACGGTGCCAATAAGATGTCAAACTTGGTACATTGTACCTAAATAGTTGAAGGATAAGTTATGGGATAGCATTGAGATAACACATTCTTACCTACATCACTTTTATATGCAAAACATCAACCATTCCTAACCACATTAAGTTACTAACATGTATACTATTAATGTGTAGGGTGCTTTTCATTAAATTCCAAAAGTATGAGGAATTGTATGCTAACAATTGGAAAATGTTTTCGATCGTTTAAGAACATGCTAACAGTGAAGTACATCCTTCTTTTCAAAGACCAATCAGAGCTTCTCAAAAAACCGCCAATTCAATATATTTTTATTAAGAATGAAGATTGGATAATGTTTTGTTAAAGATCGATTGTCTGATAGATTTAAGGTATAATTACAACTTTTTACATATCTTGTATTCACATTCATTAATTATACATTTTCAATTTATAGGAATATCGAGAAGTTCAAAAAGAAAGAAGAAAGCAACACATTTATAATCACCATCTAAGTAGGAAAGGATATGTTGGTCTTGAGGAAGGGATGGTAAGTTTATACTAATTTATAGTTTTTTTATTTATTTTATACATAATACATAATAGTGTTATATGCTAATTACATTATACATTGTCTCCTTTTAAAATATGGTTGCAAGTGGGTCAACTGAAAGTATTGATTGAAGCATATTATGGAAGAAAGCAAGAGAAAAAAAAGATGGCACCTTTGATGAAGTGGCCATACCAGTGATTGAAAAAAATAGTAAATGGATATTTTCAACCTTAATTTCATTTATTGATAATAGCTAATTTATGATAACAAATTTATAATTGAACTTCATAATTAACATTTTTTTTTAAGGATAAGCTATTGAAAGAGTCTCAAGAGAATGGTAGGAGTGTCAATGGGAGTAATGATATACTTGTAGAAGCATTGGGTACTCCTAAGTACAGTGGTCGAGTTAGAGACAAAGGAAAGCACCACACACCTCGTCAATATTTTAATAGTGTTGTAGATCATGTTGTTAGGGATTTTATAGCAACATCCAACGAAGAGCAAAGAAACTTTCAGGCAGAAGTCCTAGCAAAGCTATCTTAAGTGGGAGCAATCACTCCCCAATCTAATGTTAGCAGTTCTAACATGAAACAAAAACAGTTTCTCTTACCAGAAGTAGTGGAGAAGCCAATCCGTAGAGGTGAAGATGCAGGTCCACTAGTGCCAATAGAACCAAAGAACAAGGTATTTATCTAGTTAAGTTAATTTGATGATAATGTTTGTTGTAATAGGAGATATAATTTATGTAAATTTTGTTGTTTGAATTTAATTTAATTGTTGGTGGCACATATATGGTCTTCTTTTATGTGGTGCAATATAAGAAAATAAAAAAGTCGTCAAAAAAATATCTTAGCATTTTGGGCATTCACAAAATAGATAATATAATTTTATTGTCTATATAATTAGATCATATGGGATTTTTATTTCATATATTACGAAACTTTTTAATATTCAATAATTATTTTGATTGATTATGCATTACTAACCTCTTTTATTTTAAGAATAGCTATTCTTTATATAACCACATAATAATTCGCATACCTCCATTCGATCTTTCCAATGTTATCTAAAATTACTTCATATCTCACGTTTTTGCTTGTACCTTATAGATGGCTTTCAATATTCACCAATGTTAATTTCAATATGTAGACTTGAAAGAATGAAATAGAGAATATTGGCTCATAGCTAATAATATAACTTCATTTTGTAGGTTAGAAAATGTGAGTTGGTTGTGGAGAGCAAGGAAAATATAGTGGCCGGTGACACAATTATACTTGAATGTGGTCCCAACTATCTAGTAGTTGTTGATGTTTCTTATGATTCAAGTGTACCCCTTCCCATTCCTATTCCTGGACAAACTACTACTGTTGGGGCTGCAATTGGTTACCAAGTTTTGTGGCCAGCTCATTTAGTCATCATTCATACTCTTATCTCAGTGAGTAAATTTAATTACCAAGTTTTATGATAACCTTAATTTTTTTTTTCATTTTTTTTGTATATTCAACTAGTTGATTTGTTTGTATCATGGTTCTTAATTGTATATACATCCAAGAAAGGAAAGAAACAAAAAGAAAATGAAGTTGAAGTCAAATCTAAGGGTGAGAAAGCACAAGATATCAAGAATTTTCAGGCATTGGTTGGCCTCATGTTGAGTACCTCAAGAGTACATCCTGTTGACTTCCTAGATGATGTTTTTGGTGAGAGTTTCAAGGCCTTCCTAATGAAAGAAGATATGGACATGATTACATCATTAAAAGAAGTGTCATCCAATTGTATCTTATACTACATCTGGTAAGGGATTTTATAATTTTTTTTTAATTACTCTTCACACTTTTTTTAGGTAAAAGGTTATTTGCTAATGACCTATAATGATTGTTGATAACTTATTATGAGGGATTTAATTAGACACTTGCATAGAAATTTGATTGATGGAAAGCAGGTTGAACGATATGTTTTTGTCAATCCAGCATTGGTTTCAAAAGCTAGAATGGGAGAGGGAAGTAAAGAAAACAGGTCAAGGGTCATTGTGGATCGACTAAGGAATGCAAAACATGCTGAATATATGCTTATTCCATACAATCCAGAGTAACCTTTTATCCCAAATCTTGATATGGTGTATATAAGTTAGTTTGTGATGTATTAATTTGTGGATATTATATTTTAAAAAAAATTCTTTTTTCTTTAGTTTCCACTGGGTCTTAGTGGCACTAGAGATGAAGAGAATGATCGCATATTACCTTGATCCAATGGCTTGTCAACCATGTGATAATCTTAGGGAGATAGTTAATATGTAAGTGTGTACTTCTCATATTTTAGTACAATGCATATTGTCTATTGAACATCATTTCTTTTTTATAGGGCAATTAGAATCAACCACCAAAAAAACAGAAACATCAAAAAGAGAGCCAACTTGGGTGAAAGTGGTTGTAAGTACTTATTCCTTTAGATTAAAATATATTGTTTGACCACTTAATTCACTACACAAAATTAGGAAATGGACGGTGATTAATATGATGATCAATTAGATACTAAAGAAGTAAGAACATCATGCTATGTTTGTTCGTAATTGTTGATACTTTTGCCATGGTGTCTAAGACAACCAGGTAGTGTGGAATGTGAGTATTATGTGATGAGATACATGAAAGAAATCATTGCTAATCCAAACCAACTAACATCAAAGGTTTGTACGCAATGCAATTCATATGGTTGGTCATTTTACTGTAACATTTGATTTTCCAATTCAACTTAGTGAAGGTGTGTGTTATTCCATTTTAGTTTAATGGGAGAAAAACATATAGTGAAATGGATATTAATGAAGTTCGCTCAAATTGGGTTATGTTAATGACTCAATTAATCATTACTCATGCTTGAAGGTACCTTGTATGACCTATAGTCTAATATAACTTCATATTATTCTAAAGATCTAGTGAATATTTTGTTAATGTTAATTTTATAATTTGTTCTTAGTCATGATTTGTTAATATATATCTTGGTACTCCTAGTTGGTAGTGTTTTCAATATGGATCATGCAATGGTTGCTCTATTTTGATGGATGTGTAATTGGCAAATTGAGAGGTGAAGCCTAGTAGACATGGTAGGTGTCACAACCTTTGTGTATTTCCTGTATACATCCTTATTAGTTGGATTTGTAGAAATCCTAGTGTTGTAATGGTACGAAAATTAATTCATTTTCAAACTCTTTTTAGTAAAGTCTTTAGTCTCATTACATGTGCATGCATTAGGAATATGTCTATCCTAAAAAAAAACCATTTTAGATCCTTAAGATCACTTGCTGTATAACTTTTTTCAATCTAAATTTGTAAAGGCCTCCTCCTAAACTAATGGGCTTAAAGTTTAAAATATCTTATACTTATATTTTCTTTGACATTAAAAAAAAAAAGAAATTAGATTAAGACTTCTTACAAATAAGCCTAAGGAAAAAAAAAAAAAAAAAGCACCCCCTTCTCCCTAAATAGGCCTCCAAAGCCTCGTTGTCTAAAATAGGGTATCAACTTGAATAATAGCTCCTCAATCTAAATACAATTCTAAGGAAAGAAACTAGTTATTTTGACATAAAAGTTTTTTCCCCCACCAAGGCCCTTTTACTTTTAGTCTGCTGATTACTGTTACAAAAATAAACCATTTGTCCATATCATGTAGTTTTTTGCTATCTTTGGTGTGTTATTTTACTCTTTTAATCAATTAAGTATTGCCAATGCATTATTTTTCATGGATTCATAACATGTCAAGTTAAAATATCAATTTAATTATAATGTTTTAGCTAAAATTAATTTCTCTTCATTCCTAGTTTCTTTATCTCAATTATTCTACAACCTTTGGATACCAACCTTCTTTGAAATTAATAAGCTTATTGAATTTAATGTGTTAAAACTTTTAAGAATCTAATTTTGTTGCTAAATTGTTTATTGTATATTCTTTAAGTTGTACTGAAAGACATAGGTCATTCTCTTAAGTATGTCACTACTACTCTTGCTTATTCAGACCTGAACATGTTCAATGACATGAAGGACACCCTGCAATAGTTGAAAATTTTCATAAAAGAATATTGAGGTAAGATGCTTAGGTTATTGTTAGTTTTATGAATAAATTCCATGTTTAGAAAATCATTTCATGTAAGTTTCATATTTAGGATATATACTTAGGATAATAGATATCCTCACATGATTAGATGTTAATGTACCCATGCAAGCTAGCTCTTCTCTTGACATTATAGTACTTCATACAAACTACATTAATTGGTTAAATAGATAGAACCAATAAATTGTAAATTTCATGTATAATAGATATTAACAATAGGAAGAACATAGATATTTTAACTTATAATTTCATAATTTTTCAGACTTATAGTTTTTTCCTTTTAATTCTTTACTTGCTTCCTTTGCAAAACATCCAGTGTCTTGTAGGACCTATAAGAAGGATGAAAAGATGTTAATGGTTGAAGTTTCATATATAAGATATAAATCATACCAAAATAGTCACTAAGATCAAGACTTTTCTTTTTCTTTTTTTTCTTTTTTTTTGAGTTTTTTAAGAGTTAGAGACATTTGTTTATACATATAATATGACTTGTAAAGGCCAATTGGGTGGAAGGGCTAAAAGACCATTATATAATGGAGATAGTTGATGAACAATGGGTCATTTAGCTAATTGTAATTCAAAGTAATGCTTAATTAGGGAAGAAGGCAACCACATGGATATACCATCTTCGTTGATGAAGGGAAACCACCTAACCTAGTTATTTAATTAGTTTAATTCTATCCATAATAAGTTAGTCCAAGAAAATGATTAAGTTTATACATGCTTTAAATTTAAGACCTACTTGGACTTATGGCAAGACCCAATATGTTGATAGCGTATTTTGACAACCATAGGTGGAAGTCATCATCCATTCATGGTTACAACATGAATGATAACATGAGTTGGAAAAAATTAATTATTACATTCAAACTAAGTTAGATATACTTATAACAATTTTGATAACCATGGGTGCAAGTCATCATTCACTCATGATTACAATATGAATGATAATATGAGTTGGACAAAATTAATTATTGCATTCAACCCAAGTTAGACAAAATCAAATATTGCATTTGGGAAAACACTAGAAAGTGGTTTATTGATTGTTTTCTTAAACACATAACAAGAGTTCAAGGAATATTTAGAAATTTGGTGTAACAAAATTATTGGGGTTTGTTTAGTTCTTCCAACATGTTAAAATTTATTGCAGTGGAAGAAATATATCTTGGAAATTTAAAAAATTGGTATATACACATTTCATTTATAGAGTTGTTTTTTTCTTTACTATTTGTCAATATTAGTTATGTGTAACCTCTCAATTATTTTTGCAGGTTGAGCATCTAGAATGTGACTTGTAACCATCCTTATGCGTTTTGAAGAAAGATGATGTTATATGTAACCTCTCAATTATTTTTGCAGGTTGAGCATCTAGAATGTGATTTGTAACCATCCTTACACGTTTTGAAGAAAGATGATGTAGAACTAGATGCAGCAAAAGACTATGAACAACTCAAAGTTGAAAAAGAAGTTGTAATTTTTTTGGTTTTTTGAACAATTTCAACTAAATTTAATGCTAAGCAAATTCAGATTTAATTATGTCTGTTTATTAGTAAATTTTAATAGTGAAAGAGAAACACCACAATTAGTACTTTTTCTCCTAGGACTTTCTTAAATTAACTTTTTAGTACTCATTCATTGTTTGTGAAAAATTATAAAATAGGGCATAATTAGGACTTTTATGGGTTATTAAAATTTCGAATGAGATAAGTGACACTTCTTTAAAGCGTCATGCTTTGTTCTCATAGGATATTAAAGGCAGAAGATGACACTTATTATGAGTGTCAACACCACTTTAAAATATACAATGATGCTTTTCATAAGCATCAAGGTTGAGGATTTAAGAACATGATGTTTTTTTTTTAGCGTCAAGGTTGAAAATTGCTATAAGATGACACTTATCATGAGTGTCGATGTTGCTCCTACCTATACAATGACGCTTTATCAAGTGTCAATATTGAGATGAATGAAATTGCAGACCTACAATGACACTTATAGAGCGCCAAGGTTCAGAATAATGATGCTTTCTATGAGCATCATGGTTAACCGCCAAAGAAGATGGCGCTTTTGAAAAGCATCAACAATTGGAAATTCATAAGATGACAGTCTAAGATATGACGCTTTTGGAAAGCGTCATCTTATATCTATCTTGATGGTTAAAAAAAGTCATCTTTTTACATTTTCCTTGTAGTGATTTCATTATCTGTTTCATAGCTCTTATTGTTTATATTGACAAAGTGGCTACTTTGTCTTGTGCCAAGGATCCCAAGTACCATGCAGAACAGAACACATACATCTAATTCCATTACATTCAAGATATTGCTCCACAATGGAGGGTGGTCCTGTAACACATCTCAACTAGCAATATGATGGGTGATACTCTCACTAAATCTACTACGAGAAATGTCTTTTTCACTCATGTTAGGAGTGTGGGACTTTTTACAATTTGATATATTTTTTGAACACCTTTTATATTAATTGACATTTTCAATTATGAGTATCTTATGCATTTATTCATTATGGATGCAAATTCTCTCTGATTATCTGATATTGTTTATGGCATAATTTGGTTCTTTTTGTGTCACCAAACTTAAATTGGCCTACTCATATAGGCAATCACTGGCGCGTTTTTTTGGAGGCAATCATCTTGTACCTTTGATCTAGACTGTCATAGGCCTCTGTGTATCTCTATTTCCTATATGCTCATGATTGCTACCAAAATTGAAATCACCCAGCTTTGGCAATGAGCTATACCTGTGATGTTTACTACACCAAGCAAAAACTCTAAAATTTTCAACTTCTTAGTTTTCATTTTTACATACTAAAGCTCTGGTAAAACAAGCTTATCCTCTAGGTGTTTGCAAAGTCATCTGAAGGAATCAGCTGATGGATGAAATCTATTCCATTGAAGAACTCTTTGAAATTTTTCACACTAAAATGTTCATAAAAAACATAAACAGATAGGTACAATCAATCCCAATGATCAATTAGTCATGGGTGCATATACCTCCATGAATTTCCCACAAAGAACATGATTGTTTTAATATAAAAAACTCTGGTGCTCAGTGCGGATTATGGGATTTGTTTTCAAGCACACGTGCACATACATGCATGTGGCCTGGTGCACGCACGAGGACATGGCACAAGTGGACCATATATGCAGCTTTAATGGCGCAAATTCATGCATGAATTATATGGCCAGTAAGGGGCCCATGTGGTGGGATTCAGCTTCAAGACAAAAGAGATGCATGTTCACCATCCTTTTGTCAAGTAACCATCCAAGTGAGGCAGCAGGTCCAAGCCCCATCACTGTGGGTCACCTCCAATTATTCCCAGTCCACCCCAATTAATTTTAATATCATTTTTCTTCTAGTGATTCTATCAGCATTCTATCACAACTGCATGTGACCCTTCTAAACAAATGAAAAAATAATGATCATTTCGTATTCAAGTGAAGGAGAAGTTAATTATAGAAGATTAAACAATGAAGGACAACACAAAAATTGGAAGTCATTAAATATAGTAGTTGATTTGATAATCAAAATTAACATCGATCGGGATGTGACTTAACATTGATGTGATGGTCGATCCAAAACACTTCAAGTACTCCTTGTTTAATTAAATTTATTATAATAATTCCATTTTAGGTGGAATATTCTACATCGCAATCCGATCCTGTAATTAAACTCAACTTTAATTACATTATCTAGCTACAATTGAGTGATTAGATTAGCTTACTAAACAACTACCAAGATACAGTGCACGAGTGGGAGCCACTAAAACGGCTAAGTACCAAAAGCTGGTGGAACTTTGTTTTCTCAACTTAATTGCTTATGTTATCATCATGGTGGTGCCTCCCACTTCACAAAACTTCTTTTGCTTTTTTACTTTTTGCCTTTCTTCTTTTCTTCCCTTTTTTATTTATTGGTTTTTGGGTGCATCTGTCCAGTTGAGAGCCCTTCCAAGTCCTCAAAGCGCATTCCTCCATGTTTAATTTTGTACACATGCATGAGCAGTGCCTGACTGTGTAACTATGTTACATGCACCATGAAGCTACATGAGATGAATGAATGCTTGAGATGTAACCAAGGGTCCCACCCACAGCCTAATCAGTTACCATTTCTTCTGTGGCTGAGTATATATCATATGTTTTATGTTTTATGGATTTTGTGATAGCTTTCTCCTCCTCTCAGTCTCTCTGGTTTTGAGGATGAAGAAGCTTAACGTCATACTGAACAAGTGCAAGAGCTTCTCAAGGCAGATGAGAAGGTCCTCCTCTTACAATAGTGCTAGTCCAAGATCAAACTCGGCAAGGGAAGAAACATTTGCAGATATGAAAGAGGAAGAAGAACATCAAGAAACGGTGTATGTGGGAAGTAAAAGGAGGCAATATGCAGTTAGTTCGAAGCATCTAAAGCATCCTTTATTGAATGCTTTAATTGAAGAGAAGTCCAAGCAGGGTCCGGGTGGAGTCATCTCTGTGAACTGTGAGGTTGTTCTCTTTGACCACCTATTATGGATGCTGGATAATGCAGATCCCAAGCTCACCAGTGAATCATTGGAGGAGTTAGCTGAGCTTTATTCCCTCTAATACTCAGAGACCTGTTAGCATCATTCATAGGCTTCATCTATATATGTTCCAGTACCAGCAGCAAGTATTGATAATCTCCATGGTTAGGTAGATTCATTGCTTCTTGGATGTTTGATTCATTTTGTTATGACCGTGCTTCTGTACGGCTGTAATCCGTAATTACTTAATGAATAAACTGTAGAATAAATATTCTCATATATTTTGTTCATCTCCATTGTACTTCCAAGTGTTGCTACATTGATTTTTTCAGATGAACCATGAATATGTTGCCTATAGTGGCTGATCTTCTTAGCTTGAGAACGCATATGGGAAAAAGGTTTAGAATTACTTTGCTCTTAGGAACATATGGATTCATGAGAGTTCATAGCAAAATGATATAGAAAAATAATCATTTAAATGAAATAAGAATGATGATATATATCATTGTGACCGAAAATAAGGGTTTTCGTTACCTTTTGAAGTGGGCAAAAATTTCCATTAATTGTTTTTCAAAAATTTCGTAACACCCAAGTGCCTTGACCTTTATTTTTACATAAAACATAGAATAAAAGAACTTCAAAAGGGAAACCTTTTGTTTTTCAAAAAGAAGAATTATGTTCTCTCTTATCAGATTTTAAGGGAGAGAGAGTAAAAACAATATTCCTTCTCTTATTTTTTTCAGAGAGAGAGATATGCTTCTCACCGAGGGAGGAAAAAATTTTATTATTTTTTTATTTTAATAATAACCATTTTAGGTAGATTTAAAACTGTTAAAAACGTTTCCCATTTTTTATTTTGCTTGGGTCGGATCGGATAGCTGGAGTGAGCCATTTGGGCACCGAAACCCAACTCCAACACATTGCGTTGTTGGTTGGTGGCATTATAAAGAGAAAGACCATCATCAACCCTGATTCCCCATGATTCCTTATCATCAACTCACATGACAACTTTCTCTTTTTAATTTCAGATCATAATGCCAGCATCGATCACTCCCACTTCACAAAGTGAATTATTTTTCCTTTCTTACAGGCACTATTGGAACTTGAAATAGGCCTGCCAATTGATCAAATTTTGATCCGACGGCTCAAATTTTCATGGTAAAGGCGTATAGCCACGAACCCCTTAATAGTACATTTTATTAAATTCTTATGCCCCAATAAATTAAATAAAGATACAGAGACCCAAAGCTGATCCAATAATGGTCTGACACGAGGGATAAAATCAGGTTGCATGCTAGTTCTATGCAATATAGATATGGCTTCATTAACAAGTTAAATATCTGAAATATAAGATATGTACAGCCAACAGAAAGAAATAAGCACTTTAATGTGGCCGATCGTGGGATTTGTATATTTTAAAATTATTTATTCTTTTAAGATATCTACTATTTTTATTTTCATATACAAGCTTAGAGATCCAAAGTCATATTAGGGTATTTTCCATATCTGGGTGTAACTTGGAGATATTTTGGGTACAAGGAAATTAAGTAATTGATTTAGATAACCATTTAAGATAATGATGTTAAAATTGTATTTGTATGATTGAAGCAAATACGCTAAGCAACCAGCTAATAGTAGAGACACTTGGCAGCTCTGTATGCTGCTGAAGCTTAGTACAAACAGCTAGCAAAGCTGCTGCCCAATTTAAACCAAGCAACAAAAGACTTCGAAAGTCGGCGATCTTTGCATTTTTGGCAGCCCTTTTCTTCTCCTCCACGACTTCGCTAAGCTGCAGCTTCAAAATTATCGGCACACACATGGAAACAACTTAATTAATTAGGATTGGTTGCTCAATTTGCTTTACTTCACCCTAGGTATGGCAGACTTTGTTTTGGGGGTTGTGTGTCAAATTATTTTCTCTATCAATTAACCAAATTTAAAGGACTGATTTTTTATTGTTGAGCTAAATTGTTTGTGCCCATAGATTCAAGGATCTTGCAATAATCTAATTAACAAACTTGCCTTGCTTGTTTTTCTGTTGTTAGTGATAGTTGAGGATGATATGTTTAATCTAGCAATTTTCAAGCTATTTGTTGAAGTTGATTGATGATTTGAGAAGTTCTATTTGGTTATGATTTATGTTTTTTTTTTTTTTTCTCTATCAAGGATGTGATAAACAAGGTTGAATTTATGCTTCTTGTTGTCATGAATTGATGGAAGTTAGAGGGATTCATATGTTCATGAGTTGTATGACTTGAATGGGAAAACTATACTTGGAATTGTGCTTTATGACATGGATGTTAGCTTGGTGACAATGATTGAATTTTAAAAGAAAATTGATGGAGAAGTTACCTTGGTGGAAATGGAAACAATGGATGGTTAGCACTGATGATGGATACCTTTACATACTAAGGGGGGGAAAGGGTCCCTAAGTGAGAGCCTTAAAAGGAAGAGGGTATTGTGCACCGGTTGGGAGAAAAAGAAAAAAAAGGGTCTCTATGTGAGTGTCAAAAGGAAATAGGCCATTATGTTCAAGAACCCAAAACTACGACAAAAAGATCCCGTAGGGATGTAATAGGAGGCATATCCACATATCCCTAGGTGCAAGTCCCTGAATATATAATTGTTTTTCTATTTTTTGAATAAGATAGGAATTTCCTACTCCATAAAGTTAAAGGTTACTTCCTATTGATATTTGGTATGTTGAGATGTTACTTTTTGTACATAATCTTAGAATTTATATTATTTATTACTTCTAACATAGTGCTTAAAAATAGTCATTAGCTATTAAGCTTTGTTAGCTCACACTATTAATATTTAGATTCAGATGTTGAGGCTCCTCATGGGCAAATGCCAGATGATTGATTATGCGCTTTGAAGATCTTTTTGGACAGCTTCTATGATAGAGCTTGAGGCTTATTTTGATGTATTTTGGGTGTGAGAAACCAAACATGATGATGTATGTAACCTTAAGAAGATTTAGACACCTAGTGCTGATTTGGTTGCATGAAGGCCTATTTTTGCATGTATAAAGGAATTTTGATGGTGTGAATGGGAGATGAAATCTCCAAGGAACATCTAGTTGAATTTTTGTGTTAAAATGGCCATATTTACTGTTCCATTGTTTGATCCCTCTTGTTCTAATAATTAATTTTATTTGAGACTAGAATGGATCTACTTTCTTTAGGACCAGGTCCCAAATCAATTCACCCTTGGAAAGTTAAAATATTAATTTCTTCCCGGAAACGAACCAATGGTTCTGAGTGGCAACATGAGTAACCAAGTAGGTGTTGGGTAGTCTACGTGAAGTTATGGCATAATTAGAGACTAATTTACAATGAATATTATTAGCCCTCTTCTTATTCTGGACTCATGAGCTAGACCTTGAGTTAGGCCGAGCCATGGTTCCATGGGAAATACTCAAACCTATTCCAGCACCTGCGCAAACCTCCCTAAACAGGTTGACACCACGAACTTGCGGAGGCCATCTGAGCAGGGTACCTGAGCAGACATAAGGACTTCTATGCAACCTCTAAGAGCTGCATTTTCAAAGCTCTCTGGGCAGTCCCTGAGCCGACAAGTGATGGCAGCACCTTGAAGCTCACCAACCCTAGGTTACACCATGAGAATCTAAATGCTACAAGGCGTTTTTTTTTTCCAAGCCTTTCTAACGGCGGTATGCCATCTGGAAGTTGTTAGAGGGGAAAATGACGAGGTTGAATCTGGAGCAGCAAGGACATAAATAATTCGGACAATGATTGGAGAGAGAATGAGAAGAGAACCACTGACAGCACAGCCACAACAAATTCTGATAATGATTGAGAGAAGAGGTAAAGGAGCTAACCCAGGGCTCCAGTGTAGCCCATGGTCCGTGCATCAGTAACAGAGCAGGCTCTCAATCCAGCATTTGGAGCAAATCCATTTCACCCTAGAGGCTAACATTAGACTACAAAAAAGGCCCATGAATTGGAGGGCATTCCTTCTGCCAAGAAAAAAAAAAAAAACCCTAGATAAGGGCTCTTTGGCTCTCTGGATGGGAGTCTCTCTCTATTTTCTCTTGGATCTTCTCTTTTCTGAGGATATATATACTGACTTGACCATTGGAGAGAGGGACCCTGAGGCCCCCCTCGGGCATCCTTTATTTTGCAGGCATTTCTCAACCAAGCAAAGGATGTTCACCGCTCAACTGAAGTCAGGCAGCATCCAACTAGCAGTATCGCCCCTTTTCTCCACGCTCCAACAATGTCACCATCTATGGGAGCCGAGCGAAAACACAAATTCCAGCTCAAAAATAGATTTGCCCCTCCAAACTCAAATGGAAGCTCTGTCGTTGACCATTGGGGATCACCTACATTAATTAGAGCAGTAATAGAGTTAGAAAAAGGATGGAAAATCTAGAGGAGGTTTTCAAATGTAGCCAACCTAAGCTCAAACAAACATGGCAACCCCTTTATTTTCTCTGCACTGCCAAAATCTTCTATTGAAAGAGCCTTTTTCCCCAAAGCTGTCAAACCAAGGCGCTGGGCTCTCTCCAAAAACTCTCTCAAAGAAACCATGAAAGCCCTTAGAAGGACCTTGAGTGAGAGAGCCAAAGAGAATCCCCCCTCTTCTCTGTGAAAGCTCCGAAAAACAAAATACCCAAGGAAGCCCTTCACAACTCTCCTTTGGCATTGAAAAGAAAAATCTGATTTTGTTGTTACTTCATGCTTTAAACTCTATCTTCAGGCATTGAAAATGCTAGGACATACTGAGTGGAGGTAAAAAAATGCTACACAAACCTTAAGAGAGATTGTAGATACATTTTATAGACCTTCCTTAAATTTCTAAACTTTAAACACCTCAACTTTCTGCTTCTCTTTGGTTATGATTGTTTAGAGTTATATTTGATTACCAATTGGATTTGTAATGCAGCCTGAGAACTATCCCTCTGTTGCACATAATGCCGAACATTTCCAAACATGTGTAAGTTGTCCATCTATATCAAACCTTAGAGAAAGAGAAACCCCATGACTTGTGAACATTTTTCTAATAATTTTCTTTAAAGTCTGAATATGGAACATATCTATAAGACTATTAATATGAGGTCATTTACTTCCCCCCTAAAGTTATATAGGCCATTACAGGGCCACAATGATGACACAAGGCTATAGTGCCTATACAAGCAAGGATGAAAATATTGGTAAACAAGTATACATCGGTCCTTGGATTTTATAGATATATATAGAAATATCTTTTCGACAAAAAAAAAAAAAATCAATGGAACGGAAGTTGATCCAAACTCATGGGAACATTTGGAAAAACATTAAAAATGATATAAAAAAAATAAGAACAAGCATAATGAAGTTATTTTGTAAGTGTAATTGACATATTTTGGTGTAATTTGTGATATTTGACAATAATATCATGTGCATTGATAAGAATATATAAATTTTGTAGGTGCACACTGAATATTAATAAACATTAAATATTTGATTTCATTGAATGTCAATAATTTATACATATTACATTGCAATAGTCCTTTGGTGTCAAAATGAAGATCGATATGGTTCCATCACATTGTTAGATGAAGGGGATCCCATTTCATTAGAGACAATATTGGTACCTAGACTTGAAGTTTCGATAATAGTGATTGTAAGTATGAACATGTCGTGTATAAATTTCTTGAGTCCTACTCACAACCTCTCCATGGATGAGAAAGTTGGGGGGTCTCCCATGTGCTCATTTGAAATTCTCCTTGCATATGATATGAAATTTGGTATGGCATTTATGTAGAAGGAGGATAGTTAAACATATCATACTCTTCATCAGTTGAACTTGAATGTAGAGGAGGTTTACCATAGCCCGTCAACGTCATCATATAAGGGGGATAAATATTGACTTCATTTGATGAGTCACTAAATTGAGTCTCTATACTCATTGACTCAAAACTGGCCGAAAATGAGTCCTCATTGTAAGGTGTCATCCTTCAATGTTTTCCCCTATACAACTTTCCAATGGCTCTAACACCTGAACCAACTCTTCTGGAGTCATGGTATTCATCTTGTGTACAATGCATGAAATTATCTTCACAAATGAATGAGCTTGATGGATTGTTACTTTGGTGTTGTTGTCCAATATCCTTCCCATCACTTCCATAATCATCTCCATCATTGGTTCTCTCACCTCTTGAAGCATCATACCCAAAAGCAGAAGTACCAACACCACTAGGTCTACTACTTTGTTCAATACTTTGGAGTCAAGGGAAAGTCAAGAAGTTATTGTTGCCTAAGAATCGATGGCCTGCTGAAATGAATCTCCCGTGTTTTGCTAAAACTATCACTATGAACTTCTTCGGACAACA
Source organism: Vitis riparia (assembly GCF_004353265.1). NCBI lineage: Eukaryota > Viridiplantae > Streptophyta > Magnoliopsida > Vitales > Vitaceae > Vitis > Vitis riparia. Next base: position 8,916,320 of record NC_048440.1, on the reverse strand, counting down.
CCCTTTCAATATCAACACCTACTTCTCAGGCATGCGCGGCAATTTGTAAGTTAGGATTTCCGTTTTCATCATTTAAGTGTAGAAATCTAACCTATTGGAACAATTTATTTTCCTTTTCTTCACCAACTTTGGCTAAAATGTCAAGTAAATCAAGGTAATTTATCTCCACAACTTTATCATTCTCTACCTTCATATCATGTATCTTGAGTTTCATGTTATAATAACAAAAAACTAATTGTTGAAGTCTAGGGTAAGCAAGTTGATTTCTTTGTTTTGTATGGATTAAAACGAATGAGCTCCAATGTCTCTCATAAATTGAAGATTATGCAGTTTGCGATAGAATCTTGATGGTTAGTTTCCTCAATGTTGGAGTGTGATTGCCATACATGAACCACTATTCAACTACAACCAAATAAATGGTATGAGTAACACTTATGTTGGAAATCTACAATAATATGATAATGAAATTTATTTTCTATACTAGGAACGATTTCTGACTTGGATGTAATTGTTGCTCGATCACCAAATCCTCTCTTTACATCTCAAAAGAACATAAGCTATATTTTGAATAATTAAAAATAAAAAATTGACTAAATGAAATTGAATGAATGAATTTTTATTATAACCATATTAATTTACTTCATTTTCAAATTGATTAAGGTCTTCGACTATAGGGTGTAATTCAGCATAAACCTCATGGATAGCTTGAAGTAGGTCAAGATCGTTACCAACTCTAGGTCTATATTGAAACCTTGGATTGAGAAAGTATGCTACAATGTTAAGTATAACTAGTATGTTATGAAAGAAAATTAATATTATTAAATACCAACAACTTTTAAAGATGGATAGTACTTAGTTACCTACCATTTGAAGTGAATGTTTGAGTGTTTTATTCCAATGATCTTTAATGATTTGTAACACCCATTCTCTAGTATTAAGTTGAACGAGGTTCTCTTTCATCAATTAACTCATAGACAAATGGCATTCTGGGAACAACTTTTGAATCCATGATTTGAAGAACCATGTATGGTGTCGCATAGATTGACACTAGCTTTGCTACTTTCTCCCAATATGGATGGTCAAACATGAGTTTTTTTACCTCTTATCTGATTTTTGTGCAACTTAACTTATGTTGTGTTCATTCATCACCGATAAACACTTTCTTCAAATGAACTTTCCTTTTTAGAAGACTATCAAGGGCAATGTAATTTGTTGCAAATCTTATTACTCTAGGGTGAATTGTGTCTCTAGTACACATCTTTCACATCTACGCAAACAAGCAACCATGGTTGTAAATGAAGGTTTTTTATCTTTCAGGCCTTTGTAATTACATCTACAACACTAGTCTTTTACTAATGTCTTCAAACATTAATTTGATGTAGTGTGCCGCACATGGAGTCCAATATAAATCGTACTTCTTCATCAATAACTTTTGAACCTTCACAAATGTCAACCCATTATCTGTGACTACTTACACCACATTTGGTCAATTGACTTCATTAATCACCAACTTTAACAAACCATATATGTATTTGTTGTTCTTGATACTATTTAATGCATCCATAGATTTGAGAAAGATTGTGATGCCTTTTGAATACCCTATGAAATTAATTATACTTAATTTCGTCAACCCTATCCATTCATTAGACATTATTGTGCATCTATAAGTCTTCTAGTTTTCTTTTTAAATATTGACATAAGCTTCTATGTACTTGTACTCCATATCCAAGTAATAGGTGATATTTAAATTAGGTGATACAAGCAGTACTCTTAATTGTTAGACCACAATAATTACATGTCATATCATATTTGTTCCCCTCCATATATGTACAATACTTCCAAGCAAGATGTCGTCCCACCATGCCACTTTCACTTGCTCTTGCACTTATACTTCCACTTCCACTAGTCATTTTCTATACATTGTATTTTAAATTGAATATGAAACTAAAATTAAATTTAAGGTAACAAATTAAACTATGCAAATATCTAACATTGAATAGACAAATTACTATAATTTAATTTCAATATGAAACTAATTAAAAATTATTAAAATTAAACATCTAAGTTATTCATAAACTATTTAACATTACTAATTTAAATTGAAATTAAACTATGCAAATATATGATATTTAATAGACAAATCACTATGACATAATTTCAATATGAAACTAATTTAAAATTATTAAAATTAAACATCTAATTTATCCATACACTTTATAACATTACTAATTGAAATTGAAATTAAACTACGCAAATATATGATATTGAATAGAAAAATCACTATAATTTAATTTTAATATGAAGCTATTTTAAAATTATTAAAATTAAACATCCAAGTTAATTTAATATTAATTGAAATTGAAATTAAAATTGAATTATGCGTGTGTATATATATATACGAAATTACAGTCCAATTCACTATAATTTAACTTCAATATGAAACTAATATTTATTTAAATTTAATATGACATTAATATTAAAATTAATAAAACCATACCAATAACTTTATTTCTTTAAAGCTATTGAAAATATAGTAATTAAGTAATACCAATTAAACTACATATAAATTCAACTATGCATAATATAACATTAGTAATTAAAAATAAGATTGAACTATGCATATATAAAAATACAATTTACTAAACGAACCTTAAAGTATTGATTTGCCTTGATTTGAAGTTAATACACAACTTCAATACCAAATTCCCAAAATTAAAGAATTTTGATAGAAATCACAAATAAAAATTGACGCAATAGAAGATCAAGAAGTTTTCAATTGAATTGTATATGAAATTGAATGAAAATTGGGTATTTATAGAAAAAAAGTTTGGTCAAACTAGTCGTTAGATGGTCATATAACTGTTGTAATTAAATTCTAGTTGTTAAATCAAAGTTTGGTTAAAATATGGTCATTAGATCTTGATCTAGCCATTGGAAACCCTTTTGAACCATTAGATCAAGTCAAGATTCATTTTCCACCCTTGGATCACAAATATGACCATTCGATTCCTTTTAAAAATACAAGTGAGATCCTAGTCATTGGATCCTTATCTTTCATTTCTAGTCATTGATCTAATGAAATTAAGTTGGTGGATATGTCATTGATTTTTTGGCAAAAAATCGTAGATTTTTCGAAAACATTTCACATATTTTTTGAGACAATAAACACACCTTGATTGCTCTACTTTGCCAATTATTTCGGGGCTCATCGATAAATTAGCAATTTTTCAGTGATATTTATCGATTTTTTCCAAAACTTTCTACATTCAAAGTTTCCATATCTTAGTTCATGTTAAGCCTTGTCGATATCTAATATTTTGACGAAAAATCCCAAATTTTCAAACCTTGCATATAACGCCAAATTGCCCACACAAGCTATAAAGCTCATTACAAGGCCACGATACCCACATAAGGCTATAATGCTCATACAAGGCCATAGGACCCACACAAAGCTATAATGCTCATACAAGGCCATAATACCCACACAAGGCTATAATGCCCATATAAGTCCACACTACCCATACAAGGTTATAAAACCCATTACAAAGCCACAATGCCCACACTAGGCTATAGTGCCTATAAAGGTCGTAATACCCACATAAGGCTATAACGCCCATATAAGGCTATAGCACCCACACAAGCTTATATGGTACACTCAAGGTCTTAAAACTTAAGGCAATAGAGCCCAAATAAAATAATAAAATAAGGCTCAATAAAAGGGAAACCCACTTTTAGCTAAAGTGAATCCAAGGTTGAGCAAAAGTTGGATTCCATTTAAAGGGTTTGATGGGTAGAAGAAATGCTTCCAAGTCATGGAAATATTTGCTCTTACATATGTTAAAGAGAACTCCAATAGATTTAATCCATTATTGATGCCTTGACCTAAATATATTATGTTGGGTGATTTGATATCAGTTAGGGCTTTAGGGTGCATGTATCTAAGATCCTAGGTATAATAAAAGTGATTAAAAAATCAAAATTTTAGCTTCATAAGGTGTGTTAGAAACCATACCTAGCGTTTAGAAAACCCAAAACCTTTTCTACAAAAGATGTCTTCAAACCTCGTGATCTTCCACCCAATGAATCCTTCTTTGATCCATGGCACTTGTGCATAGCGGCTACAGACTTTTTAAGAAAGAAAAATGAAGGTTAGGTCTTTGAAAGACCAACTCTCTCAAAGATTAGGAAAATTATAGTCTAATCCTAAAATCCATGGGGTTTATATTGACTCTCCTATAGGCTTAAGTGACTTTAACCCAACTTGGGCATGGTTCACTTAATATAGCCCATTAGGTCCTAAGTAATTAATTAGCCCAAATGGAATCCAATTAATTAATTAGCTCATACAAAAATAATTAATCATAAATCATATGCAATCTTATCCTTTTAACAAAATTCCTTTATGCACATAAATGATTAATTTTTCATAAAACCTCAAAATAAATAATCATAAGTTCATATAAACCTTGCACTTTTACCAAAATACTTTTACCCACATATATAATTAAATTTATAATTTCCCTCAAACCTTTGTGCAAACAAAGACAATAAGCTGGAGGGGGGACATCTAAAACCCATAGAAAAATATTGGTTCCCTTATAATCCAATTTTAAAGTTGACTTAATGCTCCCCTGAAGAGAGTCAACTGCACTCTAATATCCTATGTCATTACATCAAGATGAGAATTGATTAAATCCAATTTAATCAATTCCTTCAATCCATAACATATTATTCCTTGCATGTAAATTCCCCATGAGATGATGTTTATTATCTAATGAAGTGAATACTATCAACCTCTCAAGATTACCTTTACAATCTTCAAGTTTTATCAATTTTGGATTAAATATTTTGTCTTGTTGTTATTCTAATATCACTACGAAAAAATTAAGTATTATCGATCCACTTGTATTTACTTTTACAATGGATTTAAGTTATCACAAATTTCTAACACATCTATTCTATCACAAATTGAATTGTTTGTCGCTTATATGTAACTATTTACCGACAATAATTACAACAACAAATATCTGTCGATAAAAATATTATTGTGATGGATTTAAACTTTTTCAAATGTTCAACTAATATACTTTGTCTTAAAAGCAATTTACCTGTAAAAAAATGAACTTTCATAAAAAAAAAATTCTATAAAAAATGCTACTCACTAAAACAATGTTATTATAATGGATAATAATACCACACAATTTGTTTCAAAAATAATTGTTTTTTTATAAATTTGAAATCTTTCACCATGTTTGTATGATAAATATGATATAGCCTGTGACAAAATAATTTTATGATTATTTTTTTAGTTTCATAAAATATTTATAAAGAACATATTTTTTAATTATAATAGTTCTAACCATTTATCTTGCAAATAACAAAGTTAGCTTGGTGACATGGTTGCTTTCCTTTCAAACTTGAGGTCATGAGTTCAATCCCCAAAAACAATATTCAAACCAACATCCAAATCTAGCAGTGTTGTGGTGATACATTCCCAATTGGTGTCTCAACTAATTCATGTCCTCTCAATGGTCCCTGACAGTGGTGCCATTTGATTCGTGTCCAGCTGGTGTCCCTTGATTGTGGTCCTCAGGGAGTAATCAACAAAATTTATAACCTATTACACCATGTACTAGGATAGCCTTAGCTAGCATAGCATAGTGGCTCTAGGGTCGTTCATTGAAATGGGTTTTCACTCTACAATTGATATTAATTCAAAGTTGAATTGGTGTCTTTTCATTTCAAGGTTAGCTTTAAAAGAAAACAAAAAGATGTCTAAATGAAAAAGGTTTGGTTTTAAACTAACCAAAAATAGTAACTGATTTTACTTACAAAGAAAAGTGTTTCTTGGAGTTTAGATCACTAGGTTCAGGTTCCTCATACAAAAAGGAGAGTTCCGGTCACTTGTTTCTTTTCCTCACATTAGAGAATTAACATATAGTTAATTCTCTAACCGGTGTGGTACAGATGCTTCCCTTTTATTGGGTTCAAACACTAAATCCCTCTCACTGATGCAACTTGCAATGGCTCATGCCTCTCACCTAGCACTTGCCATTCAAGGTGATCCTTAACCTTGGATTATCCGTCAAAAGCGAACAAGAGATAACAATTAGACCTCCATGGAGCAAGATTGCAAGCAATAAGAATCCATGGAATCCGAAAGCTTACCAAGTATTGGCTATTCAAGAAAATCCTACCTCTAAACCACCTCCCAAAGGCTCGCAAGAGATAAACAAGTGCATCTCAATAGATGGAGATCACATGCCTTACCAAGTGTTGACCCAAGTGAGTTAAAGGCGTTTTAAGTTAACTAAAAAGATAAAAACCATTAACGGGTCACACTTTCTCTTCATTAAAAACTAAAACAACAAAACTTCCAATTTATGCATGTGGAAACTTACCTGGCTTTTTTCACTCCAAGAGACAAAGAGCCTAGCCACTCATCCTCTGAGGAAAAATCCTCAGAGTTTGGTTGGCTAGAAATGAAGAGAACGAGAAAACAAAAATATGTAGGAAAAACAGAGCAAATGCTTTGTTCGTCGATTCTATATATTTATATATCTATATCTTTTACAATAGATGCAAGGGAATATATATAGAGAAGTTTTTCCAACCTTCCTAGCTAAGAAATCTTATGGTTGGTGGATTACAAGGAGAAGAATGGAAATTTATACAAAAATATCTGAAGAAAATATCTAAAAGAGTCGGTGCACAAATATCCCAGTTCGCATGTAGATTTCGCACGTTGCTGGTGACTTGCGAAAATTTCACAAGTTGATTTCGCAACTTGGAATCCATTTTCACACGTTGAGCTCCAAGTTCGCAAGTTGCAAAATCACTTTCGCAATTTGGGCTTCTCTGTGACTGTGCGGCTGTATTCCATTTCCATTTCGAAAGGTAGGCTTTAATTTCGCACGTTGGAGTTCCAAATTCGCAAGATGCTAATTTGTCCTTCAGCTGGATGCAGTTGTCTTGCAAAGGCCATATCTTCCTCATTTCAGCTCCAATTCGTACACCGTTTGAAGCGTTGGATTCTTGACTTCCTGAGATTTGAAATGGTATATAGAATGTAGAAAATGGACTTCGGGAAGTGCTCCAAAAGTGCAAAAGAAGACTGTAGCTGCTGTCCTCTGTTTTCTTCACTTTGTTTTTCCTCTCTCCGTTGTTCTTTCCTTGCATACTTTGAACGACTTTGGCAAAGGGCTATGGAGCTCCAAAGCTTGGTTCTTCATGAATTTGAGCTTCCAAAAGCTTTGTCATGAACTATATACAGCTCTCCCTCATTCTTAAATTGCTTTGGTGAGCAAAAAGCTATCAAAAACACCAAAACTTAACACAATTTGATTAGAAACGATTGCAAGGGTCCCTAACATGTCAATTGAGTTAAAAGGTAATAATTACTACTCAAGGGTGTTTAAAAGAGCTAATTACAAGCTACAAAATAGCATGTTTTGAGTAGTAATCATGTGGCTAGCCAACAACCAAGTCAATATCCAAAACTAGCAAGAACTAGCAAGGAGTGTAACAAGGTGCTCCATGTGAATGTAATGAAATTGAGATTTCACGACAATCTAAAATATTTTAATATTTATATTTTCCCAACCAACTTAACACGTTAGTAATAGTGATGGTTCAAATCTATTGGATAGTTGGTCGCTAATTTTTTTTTTATTGGCAACGGAAAATTCTCATCAATAGACTTTTGCTAACACACCCTTCCCCGACTACCATGCATCAGGATTATCTATTGGTAAATTGTTTATTCTGACAATGTATAACAGTCGGGAAAAGTAAAATTTCTTGTAGTGTATGATCACGTTGATTATTTTTTTTATGTGACAACATGATTAAATACTAGCAAAAAATGGTGTATAGAATTCTATAGAAAAAAATTAGAGAACAAATTTAAATGTTCAAACTATAATTTGAAGCAATTCAACCTTTTTGTGTTGTGGAGGTAATTAACATGAAATTATCAATTAGTTTTATCTAGATTACAATTTAAAGAATTTGAAATATGTAGGGAAATTCTAGACCATATTTGTGATAAGAGATATTGTGATATGTACACATATATTAGAATATCATTTGTTACGAGAATATCATATCTAAAGTAGTTAAGATCATATGATAGATATGTTATGTTATATTGTTTGGTTTATAAAAAAAATAAAAAAATGTAATAGAAAATATATTATATTCCTTTTTTTTTTTAGTTTTTATAACAAAAATACATTGTATATCAATGTTTAATATTAAAAAAATACAAATTTTCTAATTTTTAGTATCTTTTATAATCTTTTTATGATTCATATTTTAATACCTATTTCACCTATTTTATTTATTTATTAAATGATATTATAAATTGAAATTTTTATTTATAATGTGCGAAACTTATGCATATGATAGAAATTTCTTTTTTCTTTTTTCTATTTCTCTTTAAATATTGATTGATAATTAAAATATCATAAGCTTTATTTTTTTCTCAACTTTGTATATTTTTAAATTATTTATTTTTTATTGTAATTAATATTGAAAATTACAATCTAATTTTTCAAATTTAGATCAACCCCTTAACACGTATGAATGTAATACATGTAATAAATGTACCATAGGTGTGCAACCCATATATACTATAGTGTAATAGGTTGATTGATCTCATAACACACATGAATGTAATGCACGTGTAATGAATGTGCAATAGTTCTGCAACCAACATACGCCCTAATTCAATAGATTGATTGAACGTATGATAATCAAAATAAACGAAAAAAAAAAAATCAAGCCTTGATAAGAAAAGGAAATAAAAAAATAACAATCATATCATCAAATGAAAACACATTGTCTGCTTAGCGCTTCATTTTAGAATTTGCACATTTTTGTTAGTTTTTTAACTTTTATTTTATTTTACTTTTAAATTAGGAGTCATATTTTATTTATATGTTATATTTGATATTTTGATAATACATTTAGATTTGTAAGTTAAATACTTAACTATTAAATCCATAATTTATATTATATAAGATATTTCATGTTAAAATAGTTTTTCGATTAAACACGTATTGTTGTAAAAAAAATTTATTAGTTAATTATTTAGTATCTTTTAATTCTTTAAAAAAAAATGGTATTTTAAATGTTATGAGTCCACTTTATCTAATATTTTATTTTTGTGACAATTTTACAAGGGTTCCAGGAAAAAGATTCAAAGCAAAAGATATTTTATTTGAGAACATCAAAGTTAATCAAGTAATAGTGTTGCATTGAAAAATTCAAAGGATTGGTTCATCTTTCATAGATGCAGTTTCATGTCACAACAAGCCTCCATTCATAGTGATAATGTGTGGTAAGAACTCTACTATAATTGTCATATTAATGGTTCACATTACGTGGTTTATGGATAGATGGACATACCTCATTCCAAAAAAGTATTATCCATGTAAATAACTTTGAGCACAACATGAAAGAAGAAACGGCATAAGATTTGGTGGCAGTTTTGTATTTCATTCATGTACATTTTTTGTTAGCACCCAAAAAGCAATCAATTATTTAGGAGCTCATTCTAGACCTTTTTATTGGATTGTAACTATGCAATCATCCTTAGATTAATTAGTCCTTTAGGATGGTTGGTAGATAACAAAAGTTAAATTAGAATGATCATCCCCTAATTTCCACCTTATCTAGAGTCCCGATGCATTTTTTTTGTCACTATTAAAAACTTTTTAAATAGTATTGTTTGGTTGTTATGTAAAGGCATACCTTGTAATTTGGATTTGGTATGAACTCTTATTACTATTTATTGTAATACATGATTGTTATTTTGTGTATTGCAAGATAAATTTCATGGATTAGAATGCTCTATTTTCAATTTAGAATACTTCATTTCCTTTGAATGCTCATGAATGAACTGTAACATTTCTTTTGCCAAAAAAGGGTTAGGATTTTAGGATAGAGGAAGTTCATGGTTTTTGATAAGTGATAACTTTCCAATTAATGAGATGAGCAAGTACTACTACATGTTAAAGGTATATTTCCAATTACCTTATCATTTCTTTGTGAGCAAGTATGTTTGGTTAAATGAAGTATTGTTTGGTTGTTATGTAAAGGCATACCTTGTAATTTGGATTTGGTACGAACTCTTATACTATTTATTGTAATACATGATTGTTATTTTGTGTATTGCAAGATAAATTTCATGGATTAGAATGCTCTATTTTCAATTTAGAATACTTCATTTCCTTTTGAATGCTCATGAATGAACTATAACATTTCTTTTGCCACAAAGGGGTTAGGATTTTAGGATAGAGGAAGTTCATGGTTTTTGATAAGTGATAACTTTCCTATTAATGAGATGAGCAAGTACTACTTCATATATTTCCATTCTATGATAAGTGACACTTATATGGTAAAACCTTGATGTTTCTTAGAGAAATTTTATATCATTTTGTCTACGTGCACTACTACAAAAATTGAAATTAATGACGCTTTATTTTATGACGCTTTCTAAAAGCGTCATTATTGAGGGTATACAATGACGCTTATAAGAAGTGTCATAGTTGTATTATTTATCTTGATACTTATTATAAGTGTCATTATTTGATGTCATCTTTTTCCTTATAACTGTGTATATAATGACGCTTATAAGAAGCATCATAGTTTTATTATTTACCTTGATACTTATTATAAGCATCATTATTTGATGGGTATGTAATGACGCTCCTAATAAGTGTCATAGTTGTATTGACTTTTAAAATTTTTGTTTTTAAGTTAACTTATACAAATTTTGATATTAGAATTTTATTCTATAAATTAATTATGGTAAATTGACATTAATATTAATGACATAAAGTTGCTACATTAAGGTTTTTTTAAAAAAATGGATATAAATAAAATAAAATCCTAATAAATTATTTTTTTATTATTTTATATTAATTTTTTTATAGTTTGTATCAATACAATCTATTAAGCTCATTCTATTAAATTAGTTTTTTTTTTAAATATCAATATTCAAATTAAACCAACATCAAACTAAAATATCAAATAATTAAACAATATAAATTCATTATGAGTTCAATATATAAAAATTATTATTGAAAGATGAAATAAAGAATACTATTTTTAATTTATTGAAAAAGGACATGCATGGTATTTTAGAATTTGTTATAAAGTCTCCATTGAAAACCCTAACTTTTGGAAGACAAGAAAGAAGGGAGAGAGCCACCGTTTTTAGTGAGAAAGAAGAGAAGAGAGAAAAACGCAAGTTTTTCTCATCCAGATTTCATCAAAGGTCCGATCCCACTTCGTCTGTGGTCCGATTGAGCTGAAATTTGGAGGAGAGTTTCGTGACTCATTTATCTTCAATCTGAACGGTGAAGATCGGATTTGGAGTTTCGGAAAGTCATTATAAAGAAAGAGGAGAAGAGAGAAAAACGCAGGTTTTTCTCATCATGCCCAGATTTCATCAAATGTCCGATCCCGCTTCGTCCATGGTCCGATCGAGTTGAAATTGAAGGAGAGGTTCGTGGCTCATGTATCTTCAATATTAACGGTGGAGATCGGATTTGGAGTTTCGAACAGTCATTAGAGAGAAAGAGGAGAAGAGAGAAAAACAACGGTTTTTTACATCATGCCCAGATTTCATCAAAGGTCCGATGCCGCTTTGTTCATGGTCTGATTGAGCTGAAATTTGGAGGAGAGGTTCATAAGTCATTAATCTTAAATTTGAACGGTGAAGATCGGATTTAGAGTTTTGTAAAGTCATCTTTCAACCAAAAACAGAACCTTTATTTTGGTGGGCTGTTTTCAGCCAAAGATGACGCTTCCTGAAAGTGTCATTGTTGCCTAAGACATACAATGACAGAGGCAGAAAGGACGCTTTAGAGAAGCGTCATCTGTTACCTTTCTTGACGCTTAAAAAACGTCATTGTTTCCCATTTTTCTTGTAGTGGTGAGAAAAAAAATGTTTGAATTAATACATTATTGGACTCATTAACTAAATAAGTATGTGAAAATATTTTATATATTTGACTTAATAGCACACAAAAAAAAATGATAAGAAAATAATGACTGAATTTTTCTTCTATGAGCTAGGAAAAAATGTGAATATACTAATAAAAAGAAAAAATATATCAAAAGTCTACAACTGAAATGTATCCTACCTTGTTGATTGCTTATGCTATCATTACCTATCTTTTAGTTGATCAAATTGATAAATACAAGTCTTATTTTAAGTTACTTGGTTACTAAATTATATGGTTGATCTATATATAACAGTTTTCATTTCTCCATTAATTAAAAAATGATTTATTTATCTTCATTGTTTAAAGCCCAACATATGTAGAAGAAATGGGAAATTTTTGTTCTCTCTATTAACTTGGATGATATATCTAGTTTATTATACTACTTATTATTTGAGATCATTTCATAATGATCATCTTACAATTAGGTGTGTGTAGGCGGATCAAATTGGAGATGGATCATCTCAAATGTCGTTACCTTTGATATTCACTAACATGCAAAATATTTAGTCATTTATTCTTTTACTTTTATATTTTTTTTTACGTACAATGATGTTAATCACTTTTGCAATGTATTACATATAAACTTAAGTATCATTTCTATCTTGGTTTTTTTATATCTACTCAAACTCAAGTTTCTTCATGAGTTTGATTAGACTAATGAATTAGGTAGTATAGATGTGTATTTCTCACATTTAGTTAACTTCTATTACTTCTTTACTCTCTTATGCTTCTTTCTTTTTGCTTTATGCCTTTGCATGTGCTGATATTTATATTTGACAACTATATATTATTTCCCTATCTACTATGGAAAATTTTTGTTTGCTTTTCTTAGAGGTCTTTTTAATGCCATATAGAGGACTATGACATGAATGAAAGTTGAAATCTGATATGACCTAAATAGTTTAAGAGGAGCAAAATGTGGGGTTCTGATAACCATTAAGTCCATGGCTAGCATCAAAGCCTTCAATTCTCTATTGGAATTTATCTTGTCTTTTATGCTACTATTTTGGATTTTTGGTGGTATATTCTCCCCAAACTTAGTCTATTAACCTATGTACTTTTATTTTTATGGATGATTTATTTTAAAAATAGCTACAACTATTACTCATGTCATTTGTAATATTAAATCTATTGTTTATTTTATAATATGTGAAATTTGGCATTTTGCTTTACTATACTTCTATTGATTTCTATCTAGGAACTAGGGGAAATACAATGGTCAAATGGTTAATGGTTGGTATACATCTCATTTATCTTCAAAGAGTAGTATTTCATAAATCATGACACTCTAAGCAAAAAGTAAATTGGACCCATGCATTATAGGAACCTTATCTCATAAGAATGGTTTGTTATGTAAATTCTTTATTTATCCATTAAATATCCATAACAAAAAAAAAAATTGTTATAATTGCTTGTATTTGTTACAAGTTGCTAATGTGATAAGAATTGTTTATTAACATGCTTCGAGAGCTATCTGATTGATATAAATTATTTATCATGTGCATGTGTATGAGATGTAGGTATGATTAGGAATCAACTCAAGTATCTAAAAATTAGATAGGCTATGATTGCACAACAGGAGAGAAAAAACAACATAAGAATTAGTGGTAGGTTTGTATTTCATTTATATACATTTTCCGCAAGCACCTAAAAAGCAATTAATTACTTAGGGGTACATCTAGACCTTTATATTTTATTGTAGTTATGCAATCATCTTTAGAAATATTGATTACTCCTTGAGAATGGTTGGTGGAGAACAAGAACTAGACTAGAACAATGATCCCCTTGTTTCCATCTTATGAAAAGCTTCAATGATGAATTTTCTTATCATTAGACACTTTTTAAATAGTATTACGCTATTATGTAAATACATATCCCGTAATTTGGATTTGGTATGAACTTTAGTTACTAAATGTAATAAAGATTATTAATGTGTATTAGAGTTAGCTTTCATGGATTATAATGCTTTATTTTCAATTTAGAATGCTATGTCATTTCCTTTGAATGTTCACTAATGAACCATTATTGCCGCCAAAATTTAATATAATGTTTTATAGCATAGATTTAATGATTTGTATTTGATCAATTATACACATTATTTTTTGAGAATTGTTGGTGTTCAATACATGAAAATTTGATAAAAATTAAGTAGTGTTTTTTGTTAGAGATTATTTTTTAAAAATTTTGTATTTGTTTTATATCGGTAACTCCAATAGATCATAAGAAAAAACACACATTTTTGCTCCTATTGAGAAATAATGAGATGAGAGATGTCAAAATTAAAAATTATATCCACAAGTCCAACATTAGAACCTATTGAAAAATCAATTCATGAGCTAGAAATAGGTACTACATATTTGGCTTAATGAATACCTGATGTGAAATCTTTTCAATTTTAAATTGAATATTTTGTTTGCATTTGTTGTTATACTAATCTAACTATGTTAATGATTTTATATAGGATAACATTATTGAATGCTAATAGAATATGATATATAACATTTTATAGAAAAAACTAGAGAATAAATTCAGATGTTTAAATGATATATAAAGCAATTTAACATTTTATGTCATTGAGGTAATTAACATAAATTTATCAATTAACTATATCTAAATTCAAATAATTTGGAATATTTGAGGAATTCTACACCAAAGATATATTATATGTTTGGTTTGTGAAAATAATGAAAAATGTAATAGAAAATATATTATATTCTAATATTTGTTATTTTTCATAATAAAAATATATATGTGGACCCCGCATTTCGACTCATGCGTTTCCCACTCGATGGCGAGCTCGATTTTTATTTGAAAAATTGATTTTTATTGATTATTTGAAAATGACTTGGAGTCGCCACTTATTTTTGTTTTATTTTTTAAGGGTAAACAAAATAAGAAAGAAAAACCCTAAGTGTGACTCCTTATTTTGGAAAAGGTGATCTACGGAAAACCGAATCGGGTTCGAGGGTCAGGTTACTTATCGGGAAGGTACGGTAAAGACCGTAGCACCTCTCTAAGTCCCTAAAGTCGGGTCTCTACTAATAAAATGAAGCTGACATGGCAATTGATGAATAAAATCAATAAATACTCAGAGTGAAACATGCACATACGGGAGTCAGAAAATACATATAAACTAACCAGAGTAGGAATGAGTGTGTACCTGAGCAGCAAGCCACTATGCGCTATCAAGAGAGAGGGTTAGTGCAAAATATAGAGCATAAACATAGCTCACATGTCACTAAATCGAGTACAAAATCATCAAAGGCACGCATGGCACTCCACTCAAAATTCATTTTTATTTTAAAGAAATTTATTTGATGTTGGGCCCCCACCAAAGCCCGTTTATTTTGCATGAATCAATTTCATAAATTCCATCACTTGGAATTACAGAATTTAATTCTTACTTATTTTAAAAACATTTTAAAAACAAAGAAAATGCAAAAGTGGGTTGCCGAAAGGAAAATGGCAACCAAATTTTATTGAAAATGGGATTTTGGGTATCTAAAAAAAATTCTAAGGATGGAAATTGGGAAAATTGGTATTCGCTTAAAAAAACCAGAAGCTGAAAAATCACTTGAAAACAGGGTTAGGAAATTATTTTTGAAATTGGGAAGAGAAAATAGAAGATGGCACGTGGCCCCTTAGTTGCATGCCAAAGGTGGCCATGCAAGCTAATATCATACCGGTGGGTTTGAGGAGTCACTGATAGGATAGAACATGAGAGGTTGTCCTTGAAGTGAAGAGTGAGAACCATCCACTGTAACGGCACCAAATCCCAGCACAAGAACACCCACCAGCTATTTCTTCAAATTTCCATGATCGAGGTGAACAATGGTAGGAGTATCAATCCTGTGCTGACACCGCAGAGAAGAATGAAGTCTATTGCCAGTGACAGTCCTCAACAAACTTTACCGCAATGTGAGAGGTGTAGCAGCCAAGGATTGGGACATAACCATTTCCGATTTGGCCATGGTGATTCTTAATAATGACCTGGCTGTGAGGTTGGCAGCTTCCTTTGCAGGATCATCTTTGGAGTTAGATGCAACAAAGCTACATCTTAGATCCTTGACAGCAACATTCCTCACACTGAAACCAACATTGTCACCAGGCAAACCCTCTGCCAAAGACTCATGGTGAATTCCAGCTGACTGGACTGTAGTAGTGAGTCCACTTGGATTTGCAGCATAGTATTAGAGATACCTTCCCCTAGATTCCCCCAAAAGGTCCTTAAATATCTTCAAGACATCCTTTGCTCGCCCAGAACCAAGCGCAATGGTACCTCGACTAAAGAAACTGCCAGCCCTTGAGAAAGAGGAGACACTGACTTCCTTTTCCGGTTACTGTCAGGATGGCCAACTATCGTCTTCATTTGGAATTCATTTTTGAGGGTTTCTAGATGAATCCAACTACCCGAAGCTATAGGTAGCTGAAAAGAGGCTCTCCGGCTAGCTTGGAGGGCCTTCTCATTGAATGGATCACAACTCCCACTTAGCAGAAAAAACACCACCCCATCTAAAGGCCATAACTGATCAAAGCAATGCACCCATGCTATCTGAGTCCTGGATTCTATCACGAAGAAGAATCAGATGAAGAGATTAGAATCACCTCTAACAGTTTGTTTCATTTGTATCATCACTCTCACTGAAGAAACTGGTAGGAATTCTCATCAGCAACCTTAAGGATCTTATCAAGGACCTTGTGGACAAGCTTCCTCATACAGTTTCGAGAGCATTTCAGGTCAAGAACAACCAAAGCTGTTAAACACTTAACTGCTGCTCTTCGAATTTCCCAATTAACATCCTCATCATCTATGTATTCGGTTGCACTCTCATTATCCTCCTTCGCCTGAGTTGCATCACCAAGGGAACGTGTTTCACGATCACTTTCAAATCGGTCAACAGGGTCAACACCACTATCCTCTATGAAGTAAGATCATCCACAGTCTTTGGACCCTCGTGATCATCCTTAGAATCTCCTCCTGAAATCGTGTCCCAAAGCTTCTTCACCTCCAGTGACTCAAACAGATGCAAAACCTCAGTCTGGTCCACCTTTAATAGCACGCATGTCACCTTAGCTGCCACTTTTTGTTCCAACTGATCCATAAGTGAGTACAAATTCTCACCCAGCAATCATTCCCTGCTGATCAGGTGGTGCATTTTGTAAGGGCAGCAGCCAGTGCCCTCATTCGGTATGGGTTGTGAGACTGCAGCATCACGGGATGACATTCCAGCCATGTTATATTGAAGGGAATATGGGTATGAACAGTTAGAAAGGTGGTGAGAGAAAAGTGGTCATGCCAATGGGATGATGGTGAATGGTAAGTATGATATGGTTATGGAGGGTGTAGGAAACGAATGGAGGGTGATGGGTATTGAAATAAAATGATGATGGGTATGGGTGATTGGATTCAGTGGGTATCATGGGGATGGGATATGTGCAGGATTATGGGTATGTGCATGGAGTTAATAGAATGGGTAATGGGGATGGGTGTGAAGAGTAATAGGAATAATGGGAATGCATGAGGAGGATGGTATGGAGAATGGGATAGCATGGCAATGAGTATGAAAGACATCTGGAGGCAAGGATGGTTAGGTGATTTGTATGGTTGGATGAGGATTTGTGGTTGAATGGAAGTGGGAAACATGAACACAGGAGTGAGTGTAATGGACGACAGTGAGCATGGAATTAGTGGACTGGTGGTGGGAGTTAATGAGGTGAGAACATGTACTGGATACGCAGAATTTCTGCTGATACCGAGCTCCTTAGCATTTGCCTTGGCTCTTCAAAGACTAACATGGACTAAATACACTGAAGGATGACAAATTGGTAGCCACTACGGCGTGGGCCCAGGGAGCTGCTCGTACTTCTTGGAGGATTTCATGTCAGTCGATGTCGGTCTCATGCATCTTGTTTTGGGCTAAACAGTGATCATCACATACAGCTAGCTACTGAAGAGCGTTCTCAAGGCCAAAAAAATGTTGAACCCTTTTGCGCTATTGCCTGGACTCCCACGAAGCCACCATCTCGATGAGAAAGGACTTTTGGGACCTTCATTCCCAGCATGTAGACTTGCAGTTCGCACCAGCCTGATTATCATGGAATAGAGTTCCTTCACAGAGGATGTAAGTAATGGCGTGAAGGCGAAGAACTAGCCAAAGCTAACGACACGCGCGCCAAGATGGCTATGCATGCGGATTCTGATGCCGAGTAACAAAAAATTTTCCCCACGCATGCTAGGATATGCTTGTTCTTTCCATCAAGTGTTATTTTTACCAACCCGAAATCAGAACTTCAGTAGTAAAGCCATTTTCAAACAAGATGTTGTTGGATTTTAAATCTCAAAGCATAACACGATGACCTGAGTCCTTAGGCAAACACAACACCATGAGCTTAAAAGCTCTGTGATATTCTGGAAATACCCCTCGGATGCTGCTTAGAGACTAAGCCTTTATCATCATAGCTTTCGTTCCCTGAGCTTACATTCTCAAATGAAGAGGCACCCACCAAAGCACACCACCCACAAACACCAAGTAGTATAAAATAGAAAGGAAAACTGATAAACAGAGCAGAAATAGGTGGAATGAGAGCTGTTTAAACAAAGCCTGGTTTCATGAGTTATCAACAGGCTTACAAGCTGGTGAGTGAGAGAATGGATTCAAGGTGAAATGATAGGATGAGTGACCTTCAGAACTTACCAGATTCATATTATTTCTCTCAACACAAATGAAGAAGCAACAAGTAGATATCTAGTCATAGTGAATCCAATGGAAGTATAAAGAACAACAGGAGTAGCCATATGATAACCACACACAAATAGCCAAATGATACCCAGCAATCAATAGAGGGGAGCATACAGCAAGAGAATAATGGAGATAAGTAAGAAGCATACCTGGAGATGCTCCTCCAAAAAAAAAATGAACCGAGAAACCCCTCTCTAAGGCGTCCTCTGTTCCTAGCTTTCTCTCTACAGCAAAACGAGCTTTTCTTGCTCAAAGGTCCTCCTCCTCCCAGTTACTCCTTGTTCTTTTCTCTCACTCCCTCAAGAAATCTCCCTCGTTTCTCTCAGCTCCCTTGCTCCAAAATCCCAGCTCTATCGCTTCCTCCCCAAAACAACCAAACAAAAGCTCCGCCTCCAGCAGCCCAGGTACCTCACCCAACTGCCAACCTCCACTACTCTACTCAAAAAAGCATCCCCCTTAACAGAAAAAGATCCCCTCAAAATATCTCTCAGCCGGCAGAAAAAGCACCCCTCTCCTACGCTCCTCTCAACAACCAAATATTCTTCTAATTCCCTTTTTCCAAGTGTCAATCTTTGATTGGTCCATCAATTCCACTATTTTGATCCCATATTGACTAATCCGGGAGTGACACGTGGCCATGCAAGATGGTGACACTTGTCAAGCATCAGCTACAAGAATGACTCCCAAAATGGGGGTCTACAATATCACATTTCAATGTTGATATTAGAAAATATAAAAGAAAAAAATTGTGTTTAGTAATTTTTATAATCTTTCTACAATTTATATTTAAATACCTATTTTTATTTATATACTAATTGATGTAAAAAATTTAAATTATTTATTTATAATGTGCAATACTTGTACATATGATACATTTTTTTTTTTTTTACTTTTATGTTGATTTATAATTAAAATATTATAAGCTTTATTATTTATCTATTTGACATACTTTTAAATTATTTCATTTTTATTAGAATTCATATAAAAAATTATAATCCAATTATAAAAAATTTACTATTTTTCATTTTGTATAATATAAAAATTAGAACAAGCAAAGACATATGTGAATATCTAAAATACCCCTTAAAAAATCATCAACTTAACATAATGTGCAATAAACGTGCACCCACATGCAATAAAATGCAATAGGTTGATCTCTAAATATAAATGTAATGAATGCAACGCACATGTAATTAATGTGAAATAAATGCACATGTAATTAATGTGAAATAAACGTGCAACCTACATGCACTATGATATTTTATATCCATCTATGAATGCAAAGAAAAGTATGAACATAATAATAGAAAGAAAAAAAAAATCACAATCACATCATCAAATGGGAATGTCTTGTCTACTGAGTGTGTTATTCTAAAACTTGCAGTTCTTGATGGGTTTATTAACTTTTACATTATTTTACTTTTAAATTAGGAGTCATATTTTATTTTATATCTTGTATTTGATATTTTGATATTACATTTATATTTTTATTTTATATACTTAGCTATTAAATCCATAGTTTCTATTATACAAATATGTCATATTAAAATAGCTTAATGGCTATAAAACGTTATTGTAAAATATTTTTATCACTTAATTATTTATTGTATTTTAATTCTTAATATATTTTTTTAGTATTTTAAATGTTATGAGTTTAATTTATAATATATATATATATATATATATATATATATATATATATATTTGTGCCAAATTCACAATAAGTTCAACGAAAAAGATTTAGAATAAGAGATATTTCATTTGTGAACATGGGAGTTGATCAAATTAGGGTATTGCATTGAAAAATTTAAGGAATCAGCCCATCTTTATAAATGCAATTTCATGTGTTACAATGACCTTCCATCCATAGTGATCATGTAGAGCAACAACTTTACCACAATAATTATATTAGTGGTTCACAATACTTAGTTTATGGAGATGAATATGCCCTATTTCAAGAAATTATTATCTTCATAAATAACTTTGAGTCAAGGATTGAGGTTATGATAGTACTATAGAAATAACATAAGAGTTAGTAATCATTTTATATTTCATTTATCTAAATTTTCCATTAACACCCAAAAAGCAATCAATTACTTAGATGCTCATTCTAAACCTTCAGTTTTTTATTATAATTATGCAATCATACTTAGATAGATTGATTAATCCTTCATGATGATTAGTGGAGTATGGTACAACTTCTATTTATTTTGGTAAATACTAAAATACAGGTCTAGAAGATAGACTAGAATGATTTACTAATTTCTACCTTATCAAAGCCTTCATCATGCATTTTTTTTTTTTTACTATTAAATACTTTTAAATAGCACTACTTGGTTGTTAAGTAAAACATTTATTGTAATTTAGATTTAATATGAACTTTAGTTACTACTTGATGTAATAATTATTATTAATCTATATATTAGAGTTAGCTTTCATGAATTAGAATATTGTTTTTTTTTGGTTTAGAATATTACGTCATTTCCTTTCAATACTCACTAATAAATTGTAACATTTCTTTTGTCGTCAAAATTTAATGTGATATTTATAGGATGAATTCAATTATTTGTATATGATTAATTTTACATTTATTGTTTCCTGAGAATAGTTTGAGGCCAATATACGAAAAAAATTTGATAAAATTTGTATATATCAAATGCCCCAGTGATGCATTTTTTTTACTACTAAACGCTTTTTTAAATAGTACTATTTGATTTTTATGTAAAGATATGCCTTGTAATTTGGATTTTGCTTGTATGAAACTTAGTTACTACTTGATATAATAATGTCATGGATTATAATATTCTATTTTTTAGTTTAGAATGTGATGAAGTAAAAGCGTAGAATAAACTTGTAGTTCCTTGATTCATGTAAAATACCATAAAACAATTATGCAAGTAATTTGTTGATCGAAAGAATATTGAAAAAAAAAATGAAGAAGGGGTCATGAATTGACCATAGAACCCTATTCAATAAGTGGAACGCATTAGTTGTCCATAATTTCAAAAAAAATTATTGAAAAAATTACTATTGCATCACAATCCTCTCAATCCTTTTTTAAATAAACCATTTAAAATTCAAACAAACTATCCCCATTTAAAATTGGAAAAGGAAACCTATCCTACCTTAAGATTATCTCTATCTAAAATTGAAAAAGAAAATCAATCATATTTTAACTAAAATAAATGAATTAGGGAAATAAACTCAATTCCTAAAAATAAAGAAAACAATAAAATAAAAAAATAAACTTAATTCCTATCTATATGTGTTGCATCAATCCCACCAAGTAGGAAAAGATTCAACCTTGAACCTACAATGTTGTTGTGATCTCTAGAAAAATGTTGTTATTTGTTAGTTTTTATAATATAAATATATTGCATCTCAATGTTTGATATTAGAAAAATATAAAATTTTATCATATGTAGTATTTTTTATAATCTTTCTATAATTTACATTTTAATACTATTTTTATTTATTTATTAAATGATGTTATAAATTGAATTTATTTATTTAGCACGTGCAAAACTTGTGCATATGATACAAATTTATTTTTTTTTCTTGCATGTTGATTGATAATTAAAATATTTGCTTTGTATATGTTTATAATATTTAATTTTTGTTTAACTCATGTAAAAAATTATAATTGAAATATCAAAATTTTAATATTTGTTACTTTATATAACATAAAAATTATGACAAATTAATACATATATAGAGTACTAAAATATCCCTTAAAATTCATAAACTTTACACACATGTAATGAATATGCATTATACGTGCAACCCAGATGCGTGCAATGTCCATGTAACCCATAAGCAATGTACAATATAACTAATATAGAAAATAGTATATCATGAAAGAATAATAATAGAAAAAAAAACTAAAAAAAAATCTAGACTTGGTAAGAAAATAAATCAACAAGACAAACATATCATTAAATGGAAGCTTCTTATCCATTTAATATTTAATTTTAAAACTTTCAACTATTTATAAGTTTTTTAACTTTTATTTTATTTTATTTTTAAATTAGGATTCATATTTTATTTTATATCTTGTATTTGACATTTTGATATTATATTTATATTTTAACATTATATACTTAACTATTAAGTTTATAGTTTATATATATATATATATATATATATATATATATACCCAAAGATATTTCATATGAAAATAGTTTTATGGCTCAAAAATATTTTGTAAAATATTTATATTCGTTAATTATTTATTGTATTTTAATTATTTTTTAGTATTTTAAATGTTATGAGTCTACTTCATCTTATATTTTAATTTATAACAATTTTAATTTTAAATATTTCATTTGAGAATATGGAAGCTAATCAAGTAGAGATGTTGTATTGAAAAATTGATGGGATCAATCCATCTGTCATAGATGTAATTTCAGGTCACAATGATCCTCCATTCATAGTGATTATGTTGGGCAACAACTCTTATCATAATTGATATATCAGTTGTTTTCAGTATATAATTTATGGAATTGGACATGTATTATTCAAAAACAAAAAAAAAACAAAAAAACAAAAAATTATATAAATAACTTGAAGCCAAGGTTAAGGGTTGTGATGGCACCACAAGAAAGAAGAAGCAATATAAGAGTTGGTGACGACATTATATTTCATTTATGTATATTTTCAACTAGTACCTATAAAGTAATTAATTACTTAGATGCTTCTTCTTGACTTTTGTTTACATATCAAAATTATATTCTTGTTGTCAATTAGCACATAAGTGCAAAGACTTTAAATTGATAATACTTTAAAAGTATCCTAATAGTCAATCCCAAAGAAAGTGAATCAGTTAAAAAAAGAGATAAAATGCAAGTATTAGAGGTTAATTAATAAATTAGGACATAATCAAATTGAGTAGGTGAAGTATAAACTATTGCAGAATTCATTTTAACCATTTCCTTCTATATTTAAAACATATCAAAATCAAAATCAAATACATATGTAGCCAAATAAACAATTTCTACCAACATATAAAATGTCATTTTAATTCATGCACAAACGAAAGGTAAACCCTAATTGTAAGCTAACTTATTGAATTCAAAAAAGCAAAGAAGTGTTTTGAGAGAGAAATGGAGAACAGTAGTGCAAAGAAAAATAGAGAGAAAAAAAAATGTCTAAAATATATCTCTTATTTTTGTTTTTTTGCATATATTTATATATGAGAGCGTATAGCTAAATTCTTTTTGTTGTAACTACATTTGGTGTATATGGATCTACTTTTGTTTTGAGCTTGTGAGTTGGTGCTTTACATGTGAGGCTAAGGGATGCTTCTAGAATTATTCTCAACACTTCCCCGCAAGCATAACTGTCGGTCACACACAATAAGCTTGGACCTCAGAATTTCAAATTTATTTTGTGTAACTGATTTTGTGAGCATATCAACAATCTGATCTACAATGGGTACAATGGGTACAAACCTCACTTTAATCACTTTGAAGATAAGAAAGACATTAAGGGCATTAGATTTAGCTTTTACAAGATAAATCCAGGTAAACCAAGTATATTCATCAATAAAATAAATATAATAGAAGAAACTAATACTGGACTTGACAGGAAAAAGCCCCCACAAATCAATATGAATCAACTGAAAATGTGACATTTTGGTTGGAGTTAGGATTAAAAAAAAAAACATAATTTTTTCCAAACTAACAAGAATCACAAAAACTTGGAAAAGTTTCCATTATACAAAAAAAAAAAGGGGCATTACAAGACTTCAAAACAAACTTGAGTACATGTAGAGATGAGTTACCCAACCTTTGGTGTCAGACATCAAGTTGATTATATCTAACCAACTTTAAAATTGGACAATATTAGAGCAACAACTCTAGTCGAGAATCTTGTTTATCATTCTCAAACAAAACATATAAAGATTGATGCACACTTCATATGGGAGACAGTGGTTTAAAAAGAACTTGAAGTGAGGTTTGTACCCACTATTGACTAGATGTTAATGTGCTTACAAAATCAGTTTTATAAAATAGATTTGAAATACTAAGTTCTAAGCTTACCATGTGTGGCTGACAATTGCGCTTATAGGGGGTGTTAAGAATAATTCTAGAAGCATCTCTTAGCCTCACATGTAAAGCACTAGTTGATCACCAACTCAAGACAAAAGCATATCCTTATACGCTAAATGCAGTTACAACATAAAGAATTTGATTGTATGTTCTCATATATATATATATATATATATATATAAATGCATTATAGGCATTTTTTTTCTCTTTGTTTTTCTCTACACTGTTACTCTTTGTTTCTTTCTCAAAACATGTCTATGTTTTTTTTAATTCATTCATGGTATCAGAGCTCTTGTCCTTCACAAAGTAATGATTCTGGTGAAACTCAACATAAACATTATTATCTACAATGAACTTGAAAATGCTCAAAAGATTTTTAGTAATTTTGGATAATGTAAAATATTTCAAAGATGCAGGTTTTGAGAAAAGAAAGTAAGGAAGAATAACCAATATTTTGAATGCATAAACCTTGACCATTGCCTATAGTAACCTTGTCATGACCATGATAATCAAATTTAAAGCTCAAGTTGTCTTGATTATTGGTCACATGGGTTGATGCACCGTTATCAAAGTACCAAGATGGATTTGTTACTATATTTGGAAGGGCAACCATAACAACTAAGGAATTACTTTGTGGAGACTGAAAAACTCAATCAAATTAGTAGTAACAGTTTATAACAATGTGTCCTTGTCAACCACAAACTTGATAAGTTGGGTAAGATCCGTTGCTTTTACCACGACCACGTACCATGCCCTCGACCAAAATTCTAAATACCATGAAGAGTATTACAATCCCCAGTATGTGCCCTATCATTTCCATGAATATTTCTAGAGCCACGACCACCCTTGTAAGTACCAACTACTATAAAATTGGTGAAGACATTTTGGAGATCAATTTGTGTGCAAGAATTCAACTACTCGATCCAAGTTTCATGATTCTACAACATTGTACATTCTTTTGGTAAAATGAAAGTTATGATCGTGCTATAACATTAATGACAACTATTAGATCATATTCTGTTCCTACACCAACCAACCCATTCATTATAAGATCCTCATCAGTAAGAGATGTTCCAAACACTACTAGATTATTTGCAATGGATTTGATTTTGCTAATATAATCAGTTATTAAGATAAAGCCTTTTTTGGTTATCTACATTTGTATTTTCAACTAAAGTAACCTTGCCTTGGAAGGTGAGGCAAAAAGATGCTTCAAATCTTCCCAGACTTGCTGAGAAGTGATACAACCTGCAATCTGACCAACAAGACCTTCTAACATTAAGGCAATCATCCAGCCAAAGGATCAACTGATCATATCTTTGCTAGTAAAAATACTTTGGATTTATCATTTGATTAAGGCCAAAGAAATCACCTACAACACTAATAAACTCATCCAAGCAAAGTTTCATTCCAATAACAAAACCATCAATACCATGAACTTTAAGTATAGGAAGGATCTATGACCTCCAAATAAGGTAATTACCTCTTTCAACTTGATTGATAGAGTGAAGTTGAGATTAGAAACAACGGAAATAAGATTAATAAAGGAGAAAAACACCATTTCTAGATTTGTAGTTATGGTCAAAGTTGCAATAGTGGACATGGTAGGAGTCAATCACCAAGTCTCACATTGCTTTGATACCATGATTGAATTAAAAATAAAATAAAATAATAGAAAAGTGTTTTGAGAGAGAAACAAAGAGTAAAAAAAATGCTTAGAATGCATCTCTTATTTCTTTTTTTACATATATTGTAACGCCCAAGTTTTCTTTTAAAGGGTAATTTAGGAATTTTTAATAATGATATTCAATTAATTAATTAATTAATTTAATAAAATGGAAGAGGGGTGAAAAGGTAATTTTACGAATAATACCCTAGGTATAAATAGAAAATTTTCTTCTTCCTGTTCTTTTTTTAATCGTATTCCTGTTCGCAGAGAGTTTCCAGAGAACGTGAAGTTGAGGTCAGATTTTAAGGTTTGAAGAACAAACCTCTATAGGTAAGTTTCTAACCCCTAGATTATTATTTTAGATTCATTGATTAATTTCAAACACATTAGATATATTTTTTGGAAAACCCCAAATCTAGATTAGGGTTAGATTATTTTATTTTTAATTCGTTTAAATATCAAAATAATAAAAAATTTAAGATTTTGATTTTATTGTTGGAATTTAGGAGATCTTAAATTTTATTAGATGAAAAAAAAATAATAATAATTCCTTGGAAAGTTTCGATTTTAGGTTAGGGTTAATTTAAAAATAAAAAAAATAAAAAAATGGCGTATGTGTACTGTGCTACTGGAAGCATGGAACAAAACAAAAGGAAAAAAAAAAAAAAAAGGAAAACACGTGTGCATAGTATGGGATGGAAGGGAAAAAAAGAAAAAAAAAAAATGGGCGTGTGCCCGAATGGAGGGAGGCTTATATATATATAATGATTCATTATCATGATGATGGCAATGGGAGAAAAAAAAAAAAAAAAAACCTTGTTTTGCTTTTCTTTTGGTGTACCCGAGAGTTTGCTTTTGAATTGTTTAATTAAAAATAATAATAATAATAATATTTAGTTTTAGATTAATAAATAAGATAATAGTAATAATGGTTTTCTTTTTTTTTTTTTGTAATAAACAGAATGAGAGATTTAGCAATATATATATATATATATATATATATATATATATATATATATATATATATATATAGAATTTTATAATGAAATAAAATTGTAATTTAATTAAATTAGAAATGTGTTATTAGAAACAAATTGGGAATTTATTAATTATAATTAAATAAGGAATAGAGTAATTAAATTATTACTTTGTTAATAAAAAAAAATATTAATCTTAACATTTAGAAATTTTAGGATTATCAGATTTATATTTTAAGGTAAATAGTAATAGTGGTCTTTTTATTGTGTTAGGTGAGGAGTAGACTTTTCAGGGTTATTTTTCCTTCAAGGTCTTTGCATATTTTGAGGTAAGGGAAGTTAATGCAATATTTATAAAATTAAATTATTTTATATGTTCTTTTGAATTGTGGAAAAGAAAATGATATTTTGTTACCATGCATGGATCAAATTGTTTTGCACTAAATATTATGTTGAAATATTTTGTTTTATTGATGACACAAAATATGGAGATATTATGTTGTGTAAATTTGAATACTTGAACAAAAACATCACTCTGGTTTATTCGGCCCTGTCAACGGGATATAATAGTTGACTATTCTGCCCTGTCAACGGGATATAATAGTTGACCTTTACATTTCATGGTGGGAATGTAATTGATTTAGACCTCAGCCTCTAGGGGTTTGGTTAGAGGTTACTAGTACTAGTAGTGTTTGGTTCCGTCCACCAGGAACAATTTGAGGCTAGCCACCCATTTGAAAAGTCTCACCTAACTGGGCATTTGATATTTGATAACCAGAGTAATGAAAATTGAATGGATTTGATTGAATCTTATGTGAAAGTGTTTGAATTTGATATGAAAATGGTTGGTTGAATTTTGAATATATTAGTATTGTTGAAACTCTGATATTTGATGAAAAAAAAAATATGATATCTCCTATTTGAAATGAAAATATTTGATCCATGAATTGCATTAATATTCCTTATTTGGGCTGTGAGCTCATTCCCAATTGTTGAAATTTTTTTCAGGTACTCTTAGTTCGGGTGAGGAGTGATGGCTAGGCTGAGGAATAGTCATCATTAGAATTTGACTTAGGATTTTATGTTGGATTTTGTTTTAACTGTTAGTTATGTTCATTTGGATCATTTGATATTTGGAAGTTATTTGGAAATTGAATTTGAGGATTTTAGATTTTGTTCTGCTACTCTGAACAGGTATTTGGTAATTGGTAACATCCAGTTACAATATGATTGTTTAGGTCAGATTATACTTTAAGCCTTCGGGTTTGAGGTGTGAAATGACCGTCACGCCCTTGGAGTGGGTCTTGGGGCGTGACATATATTTATATATGAGAGCATACAAACAAATTCTTTTTGTTGTAATTGCATTTGGCGTATATGGTTCGACTCTTATCTGCAGTTGGTGAGCTAGTGCTTTACATGTGAGGCTAAGGGATGCTTCTAGAATTATTCTCAACACTAACCAACAACATGCTAAAATTGATGAACTGTAACATTTAAACATCGTCTATTTTTATTGAGAAAAATGAAATCCAAAATTGATTTCCCAAAAAAATTAAATTACACTACATGGTTTTCGATTATTTGAACATGCTGGAAAATCAATAGTACACTTCATTTTTCTAGAAAATCCATGAATTGAGGTAGGCCAAATCCCAATTAGTCTACAAAAAACCTGAAGCTTTTTTAGGTGTAGAGAGGTTTCAGGTGGAATGAATTAAGAGAAATCTCCCATGTAGTCTTCATCCTCATTATCATCATCTTTTGTGGTTATGCTATTGAATGAAAATAGAGGATGAAAGTTTCAAAATGGGCTTGTGGAGTTTCTATGGTCTGATCATCAATGAGATTGTGGGAAGCTTTCCTCAATTGGCTTCGTAGGTGAACTCTTTTGTTTCTCCAATTGATTTTTGATTGGCTACTAGTTTTTGTTTGTTTGAGAAGAATTTTATTCTAGATAGACTTTTAATTTTATTTTTTTCTATTTTGAATTTTATTTTTCATTTAAGTGTGTCATGTAGCCACACCTACATACAATTTAAATATAAAATAATATATGATGTAACAACTTAAATAAGTATTTTTGTCATTTACTTTTTCATATCCTTTTATCAATTTCCCATTAATTGTGGGTATTATATGGATGTTGAGCCAATTATCAAGCCCATATGAAGTGAAAGCATAACTCTCCCTAAAGGATTTGGCTTTTTTTCTTTTTTTTTTTTTTTGGGTGGGGGTGGGGGATAGCAATGACCGTGGCCATTGCTCTACCGTGGAATTCCAATAAAGGCAGTTAGTTTTGCATTTATTCTTCAAACGACCCTCTTTTACAATTTTTTTTTTTTTTAGAATTTACTAAAATTGTCAAAAATTCAACCCACTTTTGAAATAAATATTCAAAATTCGGTCTTTAATACAAATTTAAAAATTGCATCTCAAAAATTGCGGCTTTAATACATATTTAAAAATCATATTATAAATTTGTATTTGATACCTTTTAATCAATTAATTCTAAAATTAACCATCACAGGTGTAATGTTAACATGGGAAAGGAGGGCAAATATCTAAAAACAGATCTATTTCTGCAGATGATAGGTACTCTCAAGCGGTGGATGGTGTGAACCAACTTATGAAGCTGCTTCTTCTCAACCATAGGTCGTTCATGGCAGCCCCTCTGAGTTCAGTCAGGAGGGCTTTGTTGTCTACGTGTTCTGCCGTCAAATGGGGAGGTGGCGTTTCCATGGTTCAGGGAGCTTCCAGAGGAATTGGCCTTGAGTTTGTGAGCATTTACTCATTTTCATTTTATGCCCTCTTTTACATCATATTTTATCACTGATTTCTATTTCTTTCTTCAGTTGTATGATAATGTGGCATTTTCATTTGCATAATATTGCGGAAAAATATGGTTTGTTTCCAGGGCTTTCTTGAAGCATGGCATGCCTTATCTGCCTATGCTTGATTGGTTGGAATTGAAATTTTGTGGCATTGTTCAGTAATTACTAATGGTTTTTTTTTTTTTTTTTTTTTTTTTTTTTTTTTTTTTTTTTTTTTTTTTTGTGTCTTGGGTGGGTGGGGACTGGGGAGGAAGTCTAAGATGGTGAATGAATACCCCATTTAGCTTTGCTTAGAGTTTGGGTTCTGGGCATGAAAATCTGTCTATGTAGAGTGGTGTTATTGTATTATCGATGCACTCTTTTTCTTGATTTCCTTTTGATATAAACTTTCTATGAACATTCTCATCCAATATGAATACTTAAATCAGGGAAGACAACCCTATTTTGATGAGTTCGAGTAGTCTTTGGTCCAAAATTCCAGTCGAGTCTTGGGTCAAACTTGGATATGTTAGCTTCTTGTCTGACCTGGAACTGACCAAGCTCTGAATTTCTAACACCCTTATTTCTTATATTTCTGAAGAAGTCTAAAACATTTTGCTTATTTAATTATTCCTGAAAGTTTGGGGTGAAAAATTCTCTTCAGAAATACAGGTTTGGAAGTTGTTTGGTTTTATTTTGAGGTTCTTGACTCAAGCTAATTTGTGCTAATTGCATGTAAACTAATATATTGTATATAATACAGTAATATTATTGTAATATTTATATTATCATATAAAATACATTGAAATTTTTGGCTGTATTCAGGTTCATTGATTTTAAATTAGGCCAGTTCTGGAGATAGGTTGTTCTCTGATCAGAGTTTGGGTCCAGACTGTGTCAAGATTGAATGCCAAAATACTGGTTATGCTTTTAATATGTTTGCCATCATAAATGAACAGATGGTTATATGAATGGTTGATTTTATTTATGCTTTTAGTATGTTTGCCATTTTAGCAATTTTTGGCATATCTCTAGACATCAGTTTTCTGTATATTCATTGAATTTGGGAAACTGCTGAATTGTGTAATTCAAATATGCTGAATTTTGGGAACCCTCTATATAAGGTGTATGATTACTGCTTGCTCAATGGTGTCATGCTGTAGTGATTTTGCAAATTCAACCACAAGTCCTCTATTTGATTAATGGAGAATGTACTAGCATGAGTTGTTAAGGGTGCAAACCTGAATGGTGCTCAATTAATTAGTGCTATCTTAGTGGCTTTTCTGCTAACTCACTAGAAAGCTCCTACTACAGTTTTTGCCTTCCACAGGTTATATTTGGTAGAGATTGCAGTTCTGGAAACTTTATGTCTATTTGGGATTTGAAATTTTGTATCAGTGTTAATGTTGCATAATTTTTCAAGAATATCTCGTTACCTTCTCTTGTTTACACTTGAGTACCTAGACCTTTATCATATTTTTTCTTGTCATACTCGTGAGTTTCTTGCCTTCCTAACTGATGGAAACCAGCTATATGTTTGGCTCCCTAATAAGAATTCAGTGTATTAGTTAACAATATCCCAGTAAAGGTTTTTATTTGGTTATTTTTATTTGTTATTTTACCTTTTATTTCTCATTGTGCATTTGTAACTTGTTTTGTGCTATTTGTAGGTTAAGCAACTCCTGGAGAAAAATGAGAAAGGGCATGTTATTGCCACTTGTCGTAATCCTGATGGGGCAACTGCACTTCTTGATTTAAAAAATGAGTTTGCTGAACGGCTTAACATCCTGCAGTTGGATCTCACCATTGAAAGCACCATAGAGGTTATATTGATCTCTCCCTTTTATCCAGCTAAAACTAAATTCAACTTAGTAGTCTTTTACCTTGTCAAGAAAACCTTGATTGGATTACTGAGGCTACGAATTCATTTCTACATATTGTTGTGGTTTTCACTTTCTTAATCCAATGGATGTCTCATAGAAAGTTCACAGGCCCTTTTAGCAGCTGAAATGATGGAGGATAATAATAGAAAACTAGGAGTCTTATTGCCATTTAAGATTTAAAGCTTTTGAGACTACAAATTTCCAGTTATTTTTCTTAGTCCTCTTGGGAACGAAGAGCTTTAATTTTTGTATGCTATAAATTCAGTTCCTATTTATTAACAAAATATGGTAGTTTTTGACTGCTTCTTATGGTCTATTCTCAGCCCTTTGATATACCTTCATATTTCAGGCATCAGCAAATTCTATAAGAGAGAGATACGGATCTCTGAACCTTCTTATCAATGCATCTGGCATTCTTTCAATACCTAATATTTTGCAGCCAGGTATTCTCATTGTATCGTTGCTTATGCATAGATTTTGAACTTAGTAATGGGCTTCAATAACAGCCTATAGTTATCGAAAGTACAAGGTTCACCAGTATGGAAGAATACAAATTCCAAACATCCAAAGCATTCAAGCATTAGTAAAACAAGAAACATCTAATCCTAGACACTTTGTTCAACTGTCATCTTCATACAGAAAATCATCATTTGTCTTTCCCATTATAGGATTTATAGCCCTCATCATCGTCCTTGTCCTTTCATCTGAATCACTTCCTTATGATCTAGATTTAGTGTTGAGGAAGGGGACTGAGAGGTTGTAGCCTTTTCCCAATGTTGCTCTCATGGAGCTTATCTGATTTGCATATCAAATCTGGCACCCCTGACTTTCATACTTTTAACCAATCATTCGTTGCTTTCACATATATCTTTCAAGGAGACAGAGCAGATGATTCTGTGCATATTATATTGTCTCCCCTGAGGCTCGGTTGTGCTTGATGGATGCCAAATCAATCAGAATGACCATGCAGTAGCAAGTTTCTTCTTTTTCCATCTCTATCCCATGGAAGACTGCTGGTGTTTTTTTATCTTTCTTCATCTAGTAGCCATGTCAATTCCAAAGAGGTCTTGAGGTGTCAACTCTTCTATAATTATGCCTTGCCTGAAAATTAGCCATGTCAAAACCAATCATTCATTGATCAGTTTTTGAATGTACAACATCAAAGCTGAGCTATGAGCACACATGTGATCCTAGAGCAACACATGTAGTCCAGTATAAATGTAAGGAATTGGCCTCCTCCAAGGCAAGATGCATGGCACGTGGGCTTGCATTTTCTATCAATGTATAATCTAATGCTGAACTAAAAGCTACCTGTTCAATTAATAGGTTTATTTTATTTTATTTATTTATTTATTTATTTTTATTGTAATTGAATTTGTTTTCTCTTTTCTTATTTATTTAGGAAAAATAAACTTATTTTTCTTAAATTTCCAGTACAGAAACAACACTGAGCAAAGTGCAGAAATCATCTTTGCTTCTAGCCTATGAGGTTAATGCAGTGGGTCCTATTTTAGTGATCAAGGTGCGCTCTCTCAACCTGCGGTTTTCAACTTATCATTAATTCCAAGGATTCGAGATGGATCCAGATATTTGTCCTTTAAGATTCTGCCTGATTAGGTTGAAATAGTTTTACTGCAGAAAGTGTTTTAATTGCAAAATATTTATCAACAGGGTGATATTTTTTTTTCATGTTATTCTATGCTTGCATTCTATTTATTTAATTATTTTTGGTTCAATTTTCTGAAGAAATATATATATATGCCGTGGAGCTTTTACGCCATATTTACATTTGTGAATAGATGAAAGCATTGATAAGGATGAGCACGTACATCATCTTCTCCCTTACCATTTAGAATGAGTTTTTTCTATAATTCTCTAGCAGAAAATGATTTAGCAAGAAATATGTGCACGCTAACAAAAATTATTTTATTATATTACCATTGTCACCGGATAAGGCTGTTCTTCACAGTAAAGTCATACCAGTTTAAAAATTATGTCAACTATAAAATATTTCCTCCTATCGAATTCATACATTGTTTGGGTACCTTAAAAATCCATAATATGACTGAATTTTGTAAAATGTGTCCTAGCAGCATATGTGGCCTCTTCTAACGGCTGGAGGAGGCTCTGGGACTGAAAGAGATGTTGCAGTTGTGGCAAACCTAAGTGCTAGAGTGGGATCTATAGGAGACAACCGCTTAGGAGGATGGCATTCTTATCGATCTTCAAAGGCTGCACTTAATCAATGTATGATATCTCTTTAAAGAGTTCTTCAGAATGGACTTAGTAGCTTAAAGGCCTCAAGGAAAGTCCTCTGTTCCTTGTCCACTTCCTTCTAACAGTGAAATAAAACATTACAGGCCTATTATTGGATTGTTTTTTGTTTGCTACTACTTTTTCACAAATTCATGATGATATTGCTGGAGAAATTTATCAGAATATCTGTGATTCTTATTTCATAAAATTAGATTTTGTTATTTTCTTTTTCAAATCTTGGAATTTGTTTCTTGTTGCTTGAAGAGGAATTTTGAGTTGGTTACTCTGGATCTTTATGAAGGCAAATGAAGCATATATGTCCTGGGTCTTCTGATTGGAAAATCTAATATATTGAACTTTCAGGATGATAATGAGACTCTTGGATAAAATTACCGATAAACTTTAGGATACATATATGAGTAGTGCCTAACCCATTTTCATGCTGCATATAACATGTATCATGTGTATGAAGGCAAATGAAGCATATATGTCCTGGGTCTTCTGATTGGAAAATCTAATATATTGAACTTTCAGGATGATAATGAGACTCTTGGATAAAATTACCGATAAACTTTAGGATACATATATGAGTAGTGCCTAACCCATTTTCATGCTGCATATAACATGTATCATGTGTGTGTATATGGTTGTAATATTGTGCATATATGTTTACTTCGACTAGTAACAGATTGACACCAATTTTGGTAAGTACTAGATAGAATGAAGTGTTCTGCAATTAATTTCAATAGTTATAATACATATTTGGATAATCCTTTTGTCTACTCCTGCTTGCAGTGACAAAAACTATATCAGTGGAGTTTGTACGAAAGAAAGATCCTGTTATATGCCTTTTATTACACCCAGGAACAGTTGACACAGACCTCTCCAGGCCGTTTCAGAGAAATGTTCCTGAAGGCAAGCTTTTTACCAAAGAGTTCTCAGTGAACAAGCTCTTAAGCATCATTAACAATGCGAAGAGCCATGACAATGGCAAGTTCTTTGCCTGGGATGGTCAGGAAATCCCTTGGTAATCTCCATGATTGTATTTTGTATAAACAAGTACTTGATCAGTTTCTCACAAGTTCCAAACTTTCCAATAAGACCCAACATATTGATTAAAATTCTATTTAGATAGAACCAAAGTTTCTTCAATAAACATGCCCATGAACCATGTGATTGATTAAATTTATACTCACATTTTGCAGTGAGGAAAGATGTAATTTAATTATTGATTGGTTTGTCAATTTCTTCTGATGTAATTCTGATGATAGCTAAGTCACTAGGGCATAGGCTTGTTTAATTGCTTTGGTGCTGCCTTTATGCTTAGGTATAAGTAAATTGTCTTCTTGATGTTGTGGAATGGATAAATGGGTGCATTTGTGTCTAATTAGTCTGTCTATTTACTAAATGGGCACTTAAAACTGGAATGAGATAATTCCATTTCACCCTGTTTATCATCTGATTTTAATTTTCTTCTGCTTATTTGAGAGAGGCTTTCTCTTGCGAAGGACTTGAAGAATTGGTATTTTCTGCTTTGTGTCATTCTTTATGTTGACTCCATTACTTTGCTGAACAATTCTGAAAGCAAACTGGGCTTTCAGAGACTGAGGCAAGCAAGATGGGATTATGTTGTGTGGTTTGCAAGTTTCCTCAAGATCATATGACTGTTCATCTTTCAATTTGGAATCTGGGTAGTTTATGTTAGCCATAACTCAGAAAGATGATCCTTCGAGTGAAAGTATTCAAATGCTTATTAACTGAGTGAGCTGTGTAGTTGGCCTGCGACCAATCACCAGAGATGTACTATATTTATTTCGCCTTTTTCAATTACCTTTCACATTCATCCTGCTATCTTCTTGTGCATCCTCTTTTAGTTTCTTGTTGAACTAGTCATGAAACGTTACCCTACTTAGAACATTGTCAAGCATCAGCATCATTTTTCTTGGCAGTTCCATTGATAACCCTCCAGTTAGTAGTTATGGTTCATCAATTAACCCTGAGGGGTAGTTCAGTTGGTCCGGCCTTGGGTTTGCTCCCCAATGGTCACCAGTTCGAGTCCCCTCATGGCCACTAGAGGTTTACCCGGTCATTAACTTTAGGATCCCGTGGGATTAGTCAAGGTGCGCGTAAGCTGGCCCATACATCCACGGTTATCAAAAAAAAAAAAGAGTTATGGTTCATCAATTACTTATGAAGGATAAGGTCACCATACTTGTTGCCTAACCCTTCAGGCATGTGTTATTGTTTTTAACAGCCTTAGAGTGCATAGCTAGAAAGAACTGTAAAAACATGGGAGTTGGGCAGTGGCTTTGCAAATTATTTCTTCGCCCACAACATATTTAATTTTCAGCCCCTTGAATTTTTCCCGATTACTATTATGATATACCAGAGTCTCAGTTTCATGAATAATGCCTACTCATGCAAAAGTTGAATATGATCCCACTGATAACAGCTTTAGAAATTAGTAAGGATGAGTAATGAAGATGATCAAAGACTAAACTGGAACTGATCCATTGAAACTGGATGAAGATTACATGATTGAGACCAAAGCAAGGGTCTCACATAGGCACCATGAAACATGGCTGTAATCTGTTTTATTTAACTCATTCCTTGGTTTCTCTAAGTCACCCCCTTCCACTCACAACTTGGAACTCCCAAGTATTTCAGTGGATCCTGCAAAACCAAAAAATTTATATCAATAGCATATCCTATTAGCACTACTTTTCTTTAATGGGATTATTGTTTGTGTATCAGATTCAAATGTTTCAGATGGGGGCATATCCTATGTACTTACGTTTCACAGTTGGTGTTCAAGGACACCGGGAACCCAACTTTGATGTTGCAAGCTGTGGGAATCTGGCTCAAGAGCCTGTCCTGAACGCCTGCGAACGCCTTCACACCATTCTTCAAGCACCGGCAAATATTCTTCTTATCATCAACTGTTTTCACAGTTGCAGCAAGCTGTTGAAGTCCAGAGCAGCATGCTGGCGATGGCTTTGGCTCCTTGCCAGTGGCATACCCCACACATGAGGCTGCCTTCATGTCAACAGTGCCGCATGGCACGGTTGCTTCACTAGTGCTGGCTAGGAAGAGGAGGAAGGAGAGGAGGAAGACCATAGAGAAGAAGGTGTTCTTCATGGTTAACTGTCAAAGTAACTGTATTAGCTAACTGAAGAAGCTCTACTCCTTGGTGTTGGAGGCAGGCAGGTTGAAGAAAATTGTGTGGAGGATGATGGGTTTATATAGACGATTGGAAGGCTCTGGGACTTTGGATTATGTGAAAGTTGAGTCTTCCAATGCAATTTTAAGGATAAGTTGCAGGTGATTTTATTGGGCCTGGTGACAGGAATTGAATGCCGGTACAATCTCTTCACCTAAGAAAAGGGATAGAAGATAGAAGAGATGCATAAACAATTCTTAAATCTCCTTGGTATATGAGATACCATTAGTGGGTTTCTTAAAAACCCCATCATTTACTAAAAACAAACCTTTTTTTATCCAATTTTTTTCTTTTGATGGGCAATCGGCCATAGCTTTCGAAAACCAAGAAAGAAATAGTAGCTGTCTTAAATTTCTGTAGGCTCTCCATTTATTGAAAACCATTTTATCTTCTAACGGAAACTAATTTATTTCAGAGAAGGGAGCGGGTCATTACAGATATCTCTTGGCAATAGCTTTCCTTGTCATCCTTGTGGTCAATCAAGGTACAATTTACCCAGTTAGGTGACTGCATTTCCTTGTGAAGCTAAGTTGATTATATTGCGAAGTTGAATATTTCTGGAAATGATTGAATAGTTGCTTTCTACACTTCACCATTTCTTTATGATCAGTTGGAATGGAAGACACAGGGATTGGCAATCTGAATATTCAAATGCTGTGAACAACAAAGTGGAATGATTTTCCAGCTGGTACTTGAATGCCCTTGGAATCATGCAACTTAATTATCAGTTTGCAACCCAAAAATTTGGATAATGTCTTTCAAAGGGGAAGACATGAAGACAAACTTTCTATTTTTAAGTGAAGCAAATCAAATGCCTTAACAGCTTCTGAATTGAATAACTATCGATTTTAAGCTGAACTTTCTACTTTGACTAGTGGGCTAAAACAACAGAATTGTGGGTCTAGCTAGCAATCAGAGGCAGTTTCAACCATTGAAAATGATCTCCTTTTGCCAACCATGCTTTGGAAGGTTTCAACAGGTGGAGAATCCAAAGCTTATGCAGCAGACATTGTTGGACAATATGCAATTTCCCAAGAATGAAAAAGAGTTTACAACTCGAGGTCATAGAAGAAGAGAAAGGTGGTGTTTGTTTTTTTACTTAATTCTAAATAAAACTTTAATGCTTAATAGTGTTAAATATTAGATTGTTTGTTTTTATAGTATTTTATTTCTATTAAATAT
Organism: Vitis riparia; assembly: GCF_004353265.1. Lineage (NCBI taxonomy): Eukaryota > Viridiplantae > Streptophyta > Magnoliopsida > Vitales > Vitaceae > Vitis > Vitis riparia. The sequence goes on along the minus strand of NC_048440.1, from coordinate 8,877,513 downwards.
TAAAAAGTAAAAAAAAAATCAATATGTTATTTTTTTTTATTTAGAAAAGCCTACATATTTTGATTTTTTCTATTTAGTAAAAAATTTATAATAAGTTATAAAAAAAAATAGAAAAACAAACAATCTAAATTCTGAAAACAAATTGCTTTTAGCAAAAAGTAAAAAAAACAAACACCACATAAATCTATGATTGTTTGATTTTCTATAATTTGTATGCATACTAGTAACACCGCAAAAACATATTTTTATTAATATTGTTTTTTTTCAACAATTCTATTGTGATGTATTATTCTATTGGAGAATTGCTGAGTGATCAATGTACCCATTAAACTTTCATCTTTCAGGGTACTTTAAGATTAATGTGTAAGACTCAGTCCAGTGAATTTGCCCAAAACATCTTTCTGCTGCGTTCAACTGCTTTTCAGATTTTTCTTGTTGCGGCATTTGGTATACGCTCCCTTTCCCATCCTGCCTGTATCAATTTTACATTGGCTGGTGAGAAGTTACATTACTTTGTGTCTGAGTTGAGTCAGACCAGCCATGGACCGTTTCTACCCTACAGATTTCTTTGATGAGGAGTCAAGACTTTTGGTTCCTAGCAGTACAAATCTAAAATCTTTGTTTGTTTAAACCCACATCTATTGAACCAGGCATGTTTTTTTGCTGTTAACCAATTTGAGATACACTCTTCCCAACCAATTCAGGGAATTTTTTGTGTGTGAGGATCAAGGTGATGGTGATGCTTGGATGGGATATAAGCTTCTGAGTAACTAAGGATGAAAGGAATGGAGTTAACAAGAACATGAAAACAGATCCATTAAAGCCAACTGGTAATTACATGATCAAGGACAAAAGTCCCATAGAACATTGCCCCTAATCTGCAGTTTTATTCAACTTTAATCAACTACTTCCTACATCATTCCAAGATGAGCACTTATTCCCCCAATCTCTGCATCGATTCCATTGCAATTCAGTGGATTCTGCAAAAATTGTTCAAAATTAATCAATCTCAAATTTATATATACACAACTAAGGAGTCTGCAAGCTATGTAATCTAACTTACGCTTCACAGTTGGTGTTCAAGGACACCGGGAACCCAACTTTGATATTGCAAACCGCAGGAATCTGGCTCAAGAACTTGTCCTGAACGCCTGCGAACGCCTTAACACCATTCTTCAAGCACCGGCAAATATTCTTCTTATCATCAACTGTTTTCACAGTTCCAGCAAGCTGTTGGAGTCCAGAGCAGCATGCTGGAGATGGCTTCGGCTCTTTGCCGGTGGCATACCCCACACATGCAGCTGCCTTCATGTCAACAGTGCCGCATGGCACAGTTGCTTCACTAGTGCTGGCTAGGAAGAAGATGACAGCCAAAGAGAAGAAGATGTTCTTCATGGTTAACTGTCAAAGTAACTGTATCAACTAAATGAAGAAGCTCTTGGAGTTGGAGGCAGTTGACTTGGTGAAAATGGGGTTGGGGCTGATGGGGTTTGTATAGATGCCTATGGGGACCTTGGGTTATGGGAAGTTTGAGCTTTCCAATGTTTGGTGGATAAGTTGCAGATGTTTCATTGAAATTGATGAATGGAAAACAGTGATCTGGATTATAAGATTTCCCCCCCTGGTGTCTGATGTCTTGGAAACTGAATTTCAGGTCATTGGGCTTCGGAAAGGTTCTTACTATCTGGGTTTTATCCTTCTGGTTTGGATCATTCACAGTAAACTTTCAGGTTATTTCTCAAGTTTCAACCAACACTCTGTAGTAAAATTTCTAAGACACCATTGGAGGAGAAGACTGGAGAGCATTATACTGTGAACTGAATCAAGGGACCATCTCAAAATGAAATAAGAATAAAAGTCACTGTCGCACTACCCATCTGTCAAATTTTTTAAAATTTTAAACTTTTAGATTTTTTTAACTTATTATACTGGTAAGATTGATTTATCTTTCCATGGAAGTGTTACATTATAGATTGCAATCACACATGGGCTCAGGTAGCAGTCATGTTAGCGAGGATAGATTAAGGATTCGAGAATAATGATCAACTGTATGGACATTTTGCTTTCATATCCCATTCAGGTAATAATGAATATAAGAAGGGTTCAAATAGAATAACTCTTACTTTATATCATAAATACACCCACCAATAATCTCTTTGCACCTGTCTATTTTTTCTTTTTCATTTTTTCAAATAAAAATTACATGTTAAAGGATAAAAATATTCTCTTCTTCTTCAACCCTACACCAACCTGAAACCTTAACTCTCCTTCCCCTTTTTCTTCCCTTTTTTTCCTTCTTTCTTTTCCTTTCCTTCCCCTTCATCAAGTTCAATATTTTCCTTCTTCAAACTTTATTTTTAAAATATTGAGAGAAGGGAAGCCATGACCACCAGTAGAAGGGAAGGGAAAGCTGGAGGAAAGGGAAGGACAAGACAGAAGGATTACGATTAGTGTTTGATGTGAAGGATACAAGGGCAAAAATGTATTTTGATTTTCAATTTTATTTTGGAAAAAAAAAAAAAAAGAAAAGAAAATGAGGGGGGTGTGGAGAGTGACAATTTCCCTAATATTATTATCCAAGAAGTTTTTCAAATTGACCTTATTTAATAGAAATTCTTGTAGAATACTATTATAGGTTGAAGTAACACTACTTACAAAAAAAAAAAAAATAGGTTGAAGTAACATGACTATGCTAGAATTTATTATCAAACTTGGAAAAAGCCCAGTTGATTAGGTTTGCTGTTACATTTGGGAGAAGAGGCAGCAACCAGTCTATAGATAAGGGTCAGCAACAAAGCAGATATCAAGTGAAATTCCTGACCAAATTGGTATCATAGAAAATCAAGTAAAATGCATAAAAAGATCAGGGATATATAGCATTGAAGGTGAGGCAAGCTTTCATACAAATGAGTGTTCAGAACATGCATAGACAGCAGATCAAAGCAACATGGAATATAAGAGCAAGAACAGAAATTACATGTATAAAAATGTCATAACACTATACTTACTATGCTGGAGAGCACAGATACCAAGCAATGCAGCAAGAAAGAACATCGAAAGAAAAAAGAAAAAAATCAATTGACATGCTTGCTAAATCAAATATAAGGCAAGGATAGCAGGCAGACCCTGTAGAACCACAATAAAAGATTGCATTTACTTCAGGGGCATTTGAAATTAAAACATGGGAACACAATAGTTCTCTAACCAAGAAACAAGTTAACACCAATAAAAAGCATGATGAATGGAATCTGCCAATACCCAGGTTTAGGCATTGTGTCAAAGCAGCCGCCATGTACCATTCAATCCTGCCCCAAAAGGGCTAAGGTATTTGAATTACCTAGCAAGCCTATGCAATTTCACTTTCCAAAATCATGAAAACTAGCAAGATGGATTATAAAAAGACTACTTCATCCAGTAAGAGCATTTCCTAAGCCATCTGCATGAGGGAAAACAAACCTACAACATAGTTTAACGATAAACAGCATCAAACATCATACAATTGGTTTCAGATAATAAAATAGCAAGAAAAACAGGGTCCTAGAGTCATTTTGACCTGGAAAACCCCTATAAATACAGTAGGGAAGAAAAAAAAAATCAGAAATTACACTATCATAGGACTAAGAAATAGCCATTCATACTTTTGTTCCTCAATGGTATCAGAGGGTATAGCAGTTGGCAGCACAAATATTGCAAGCCAAGACTACTGCAACTATGAATCCTGAGTGTACCACTTGATAGAATATAATGGACCACGTTAAGAAGTACTCTGAGATGGAGAGCTTCAACTCTTCAAACTCCAAGTCTCAAGCTGCTGGCCCTGACAGTGATTTCCATAGAGATATAAATATCAAATAATATACTTTGATTTTAACATTTCCAACATTAACAACTGGAGGCTGCAATAATCAACCAAGGTGCTGGAAAGTGATTTCTTTAACTCTCTTGTATGACAAGTAGATGTGAGATGCAGTCCATGTCAGTCAAAGAGATCAATGTCAAGCTCCTACAAAAGTAAAAGGAGAAATTACTCATAAAACATAAAGACTTAAAACTTCTTTCAAGAGCAAATTATATATATACAGAGAGAGAGAGAGAGAGAGAGAGAGAGAGAGAGTCACCAAGTAGAACCAGCTCTAAAGATGCAAACATCAAGCCATCCATGGGTTTGACAGTTTCTATTTCTCATTCCAAAATCTGTCTATGGAATTGAAGGGGTATAGAAGCATCTGTTGACAAGTTGAAGAACTTATGGAATTGAATGCAACTTCCCTTTGTATGAGGAACTGAAAGCAGCCTGAAGGATGATGCCCCTCCAATTCCTGAACAAACTTGAACTGATGGGAAATTCCTCACAGTTACTAGAGTCAATCTCCTCAGAGAAAAGACTCATTGGATTGTCAAGTTATTGGGTCTCAACATCAAGTTCCAACTTAATATTTTGCTAATAAGTTCAGGCCAGATGGTACCAGACTTTTAACAAACGTATCTGAGAATGGTGCAGCTTTTTTGAAACCTAAACATGAATTAATTGTTTAGAGGTGAATCTTGAGCTGGATTCTTTCTTCATTCCTCAAGCTTCGATAAATTAGATCAGTCATCTCTTTTTCCGTGGCTGCAAGAATTATGTCAACGAGCTATCCACTGGAACAAGACATTCCATCATTTACAACTACAACTTCATCATCAACCATCCTACTATTATCATCAACCATAAAGGCTTGCATCCCATTCTTATGCTCAATCCAACTATAACCTGGATCCTTAACTACCTGATTGTAACTCATCAGTTCTCTAACAGCCTTGGCATCATCCCATCTTCCCAGGGAAGAATAGATGTTGGCAAGAAGCACATAAGGAGCAGACTTTTGGGGATCCAAGCGAAAGAGCTCCTCTGCTGCTCTTCTTGCTAAGCTCACATCAGCATAAACTCTACAAGAACTGAGCAAAACCTCCCATATGATTGGATCGTCTTTACATGGCATCTTATCTATAAGAACTTCTGCTTCATGTAACCGACCAGCTCTGCCTAAAGAGTCAATGATGCAGGTATAATGATCTACAAGTGGTTCCACTCCATGTTCTTGCTGCATTGAATTGAATATTTTGATTCCTGTGTCAACCAATCCAGAATGGCTACAAGCGGTTAAAACAGCAACAAATGTTATGCCATCAGGTTTCTCACCTGATCCAATCATGTCTTCATAAAGAAGAACAGCCTCATCCCCACATCCGTTCTGTGCATAACCATGTATCATTTCATTCCAAGTGACAGTATTTTTACCAAGCATCATGTCAAAAACCCACCGGGCTGCATCTACATCACCACATTTAGAATACATATCAATCAGAGCACTCCCCACAAAGGCATCATTCATGTATCCTTCCCTTGCTATCTGAGAGTGAACTTGTCTGCCTTGAGACAAAGAAGATAGTTTTGCACAACAACTGAGTACAGTAGCATATGAGAATTGAGAAGGAAACATCCCCTTTTCTCGCATCTTCTTGAAGAAAGTAAAAGCTTCCTTGTCTAGAGAATTGAGCGAGAGACCTGCCATCATAGAATTCCAGCAGACAATATCCAGTTCAGCTATTCTGTCAAAAATACGCTTTGCCATCTCAACCTTCCCACACTTTGAATACATGCCAATAAGTCCACTGGCAAGATATATGTCAGTATGAAAGACAGCCTTTTGTGAGACAGCATGGACCTGTCTTCCACCTTCCAGAAGCATCATCCCTGCAAGTGAGCTCAGTATAATTGCCAAAGTAGTGCGATCAGGGTGGACACTTCGAAATTGCATTTCCCTGAAAAGTTTTACTGCCTCCTTGTGGTTCTCATTCTGGGAATACCCAGAAAGTATAGTGTTCCATGAACTCAAGTTTGGGGATGACATCCCATCAAACATTTGGCGCCCAGCTTCGATATCACCAGACTTTATGCATGCCACAAGCATATTGACATACGTGATCTCATCTGGCTCGAAACCATGATACTGCATTCTCTGCAGGTACTCTATGGCTTTACTGCTTTGGGATTTTTGGCCATACCCAGCTATCATAACATTCCATGAAACAACACTGACTTCGGGCATATTAACAAAAATCATCTCAGCACTATCCATGTTCCCATTCTTTGCATACATATCAAGCAATGAATTATTTAAATGAAGATCTGATTCAAATCCATGTTTAATTGTGAGACAGTGCACCTGTTGCCCATGCACATCAGATGAAAGCACATCATTTGAGTCATGAAGACCAAATTCCCCACATCCTCCTCTGGAACAAACACCCAAAACGCTAGACAGTGAGACAGAATCAACATGAATTCTATTTCTTAGCATCAACCTAAACAGTCTGAAAGCCTCGTTGACTTGATCACTGTCTGCCAACCCACCCATCATCGCTGTAAAAGAGACCTCATTAGGTTCTGGCACATCCCCAAAAGCTTGAATTGCATCCCCAATACACCTACACTTAGCATACATGCCCAACAACGCATTACCCACATATATATTGTTATCAAGACCAATTTTAATAGAAATCCCATGACATCTCCTACCGCACTCTACATCAACCAATGCACCACACGCACTCAAAACACTAGCCAAAGTAAAATGGGTGGGCACGAATCCTTCCCGACTCATCCTGTAATAAACACCTAAAGCCTTCTGTTCAAACCCATTTCGAGTTAAGGCACTAATCAAAGTGTTCCACGAGACAATATTCCTTTCGGGCATTTCTGCGAACAACACATGAGCATCTTCTAACTTACTAACTTTACAATAAGCACCTAGTATAGCATTCCAAGTATAAATGTCCCTTTTGGGCATTTGATCGAACAGGCGGCGAGAAGCATCAATTGCATTGCATTTGGCATAGAATTCAATGAGACGATTGGAGAGGAAGGTATCGTCAGAGAGACGTGAGCGGAGCATATGGGCATGGATGAGCTTGCCTGCTAGGTGGGCTTTCTTGTCTATGCAAGTCTGCAAGAGACTTGCCAAGTAGGTTGTCTTAGTTTCCATTGTTAGCGCCAAAGATCTTTTCAAAACAGGGTCAAGACCAATTTCAATAGCAATTCCGTGGTCCACTTTTGGATCAAATTATCCCCACATCACATCAACTGGAAAATTTTATTCACAAGCTTTCCAGTTCAAACCTTTGATGAGATTCTCTTTTTCTCGTCTTTGAAGTCTTTCTTTCTTCGTAACCCCCTCCCTATGTGTCGATTGAAACCCACTGCTCTCAGCCAAACTCTTATTCAATTCGTTGGTTTTTGAAAGAAAAAGGAGCGGAAAAGAGAAGAAAAGTGAAAGAAAAGGAATAGGCAAAGAAAGAAATATATAGGCAAAAGAAAAAAAAGAAAAGAAAAAGGAAAACATATTTAAAAAAAAAAAAAAGGGAAACATATTTATTTTTAATTGTTTTAGGTTATTTTAAAAAATAATTGTATAAATACGAAAAACATTAAAAATAAGACATTAAATATAAAAGTTATTTTAAAAAAGATTTGAGGTTGTCAAACAAGCTTTTTGTTACGAAATATTAAGGAACAATTTTTAAAAATTATTTTCAAAAACTGTTTTTTAGAATTGTATTTTAAAACACTTATCAAAAGGAGTCTATGTTTGTTTGGTAAGGATGAAAATGGGATAGGTTTTTTTGTACTACCCATCCCCATCTCCTTTCTAATGAAATAAGTTTGAAATTTAAATTAACGGTGTGGACCCCGCATTTCTGCTTATGCGTTTCCCACTCGATGACGAGCTTGATTTTAATTGGAAAAATGATTTTTATTGATTAAGAAAATGACTTGGAGTCGCCACTTATTTTTGTTTTATTTTTAAAGGGTAAACAAAATAAGAAAGAAAAACCCTAAGTGTGACTCCTTATTTTGGAAAAGGTGGTCTGTGGAAAACCGGATCGGGTTCGGGGGTCAGGTTACTTATCGGGAAGGTACGGTAAAGACCGTAGCACCCCTCTAAGTCCCTAAAGTCGGGTCTCTACTAATAAAATGAAGCTGACATGGCAATCAATGAGAAAATCAATGAATACCCGAAGCGATCATGCACATATGGGAATCAAAACATGTATAAAGAATGAGCAAAATATGAGTGGATACATACCTGGTCCTCCGGTCGTGGATGCGCTATCATGGAACAGGATTAGTGAATCACGAATAGATAAAGTTATGCGCATGTCAAGGAACAGAATAAATCAAACAAGCATGGTAAATCAATCAATCAATCAATCAATCAGTCATAAAATCACATATGCGGGGCCCCCACCAAAGCCCGATTAATCTTGCCTGAATTAATCTCGCGAAACCCATTATTTCGGAATTATGAAGATTCATCATTCTTGCTTGTGTGAAAAAATCAAAAGAAATAGAACATTATTTAAAAATCGAAGTGGAATTAAAGCTATTCGAGATAAAACTGGATTTTTGAAATTTATTTGAAAATTAGAGTCCCGAAAATTATTTGAAGATTGGAGTCTTGAAAAATTAAATTTAAGAATTGGAATTTTGGATATTAAATTTGAAAGAAATTAGAATTTTGGAAATCGGAAATTAAGTTCAGAAATTGGAATTTTGAATAATTGTTTAAAATGGAATTTCAAAATAAATGACTAAAATAATAATAATTAAATAGATTAACGTGAATTTTGGAACTTTGGAATTAGAAATTAAAATCGGAAGTGGAAACTTTAATGAATAGTTTAAAATGGAATTTTAGAATAAATAAATAAAATAATAATAATTAAATAAATTAATGTGAATATTGGAATTTAGAAATTAAATTTGAAAGTCGGAAATTTTAATGAATTGTTTTAGATGAAATTTTAGAATAAATAATAAAATAATTAAATAGATCAATGTGAATATTGGAACTTTTGGAATTAGAAATTAAAATCGGAAGTGGAAACTTTAATGAATAGTTTAAAATGGAATTTTAGAATAAATAAATAAAATAATAATAATTAAATAAATTAATGTGAATATTGGAATTTAGAAATTAAATTTGAAAGTCGGAAATTTTAATGAATTGTTTTAGATGAGATTTTAGAATAAATAAATAAAATAATAATGCCAATGAGAATAATAAGGATTAAATAAATAAATATGGAAATTGGAATTCCGGAAATTAGAAATCAAATTTAGAAATCGGGATTTTGAAGGATTACGTGATGATAGAATTTTAAATAAATAAATAAATAGATAAAATAAAATAAATAAGAAATAAAAATGAAATAATTTATGCCTAATATAAAAATGGTAAGAAATAATTCATTAAAATGGGATTTATTCAAAATCAAGAAATAAAAAGATGAAGAATTAAGACCCTGTGAAAATGAGATTTTCTGTAAATCTATTTTTAAAAAGTTGCATGGGAGTAGAGGAGTGGAACACGTGGGTTCCAAGAGTGGCTCACTAAAAGTGGCAATGCATTTCATGAAAGAAAGAAAAAAAAGGGAATGGGGCCCACGGTTAAATCATGTCTTCTTCACCATAAGTAGCACAATTATCAAAATCAAATATTGACTCATGTTGCCCAAAATTCCTCCCTGCAGTCAATTTTCACCTATTTGATTGTGCAAGTAAAAAGCCAAACCCCGGCAACCTCAACACGTGTCTCCCCATTATCATTTGGAGTAGCAAAAACACTTTCATAACTTGTCTCTTGCCGGAGCTCTTTCTTTAAGCCAGTGGAAACGCCATTCACGATGCCTTCAACCTCGTATGTTTGCTGATTTTCAGAAAGAGCGTCTGAATAACTCTCAGAAATTCTCTCTTTGCTGCCACGAAAATTCCTTTGGTGCATTCTTCAAGCTCGGAGCGTCCTCGGTGCAAAACCGAAGCAGGTGGCTTCCATTGTTGCCTGCTGCCGAACCCGCCGGAGCCACCACCATTAATGGAGTTCTGTGTTCAAGAACCATCTGTTTCGGCACCTTTTGAGGAACATACCACAACCCAACCTTATCAATCGCAGATCTATTAAGCTCAATGGATTTCTGGAAGCCCTCAATATCATTGTTTGCTGCTCAAACCTCACTTGCAGGGTTGCCACGAGTGATTCAAAGAAACAGGCTCATCCATTCAAACCAAAACTCAACACCCTCATGGTTCATCTCGTTAAAAACAGAAGAAAATGAAAAATAAAATAAAATAAAATAAATAATAAAAATAAAAATAATGATTGAAAACCCATTTCATTGTTTCACCCATAGGCTTGCAAGAGGATGGAGAAACCAGGGATTCATACCAAAAACAAGGAAATAAACTCGGAGATACCTTACCATGAAGCATAAAAACATAATCAAGTCACCATTCAATCAAACCAAGAAGAAAAGAAGAACATAATAAGGACCCTAAATCCTGAGCTAGCCTGGAAATCAGTGAAAAACTAAACCTATGACCCAATACTCATTCACAAAAACAGCAACGATACTTAGAAACAAAATGAAGACGGTAATGAATTGAGTCCATACCTGAAGAGCCTCCTCACCGGCAAAAGGAATAAAATATCTTTACCGAAAGTCCCTCCTCCCCGGCAATGAAAATCCCTCTGCCTCTCTTGCTGCCCCCGGAAAATATCTTCCTCCCCGGTAGAAAAAGTTCCCCCCTGTCTCTCCTGTTGCCATCTTCCTCTAGAAGCCACTACCAGCTCCACTATTCCCTCCATCAGCCAGCATGGCGTCTTTGACTTCCACCAGCATGGCCCCCTGCCATCTCCATGCCGTTCATGCAGCTTGTCTCACGTGTCAGGAAGGGGTCCCCCCCTTCAGCCACTCCTCAAAGGTGGCGGCAAATCCCCAAAACAAATATGCATATATATATGTATATATAAAAAAAAAAAACAAAAGAGGGGGTCTACAAACGGGTTTGGGATAACTTTAGGACTTTTTAAAAAAATTCAAGATGGGTTCGGGACATGTTTAGGTATTGCCTTGTCTACCCTGCCCTAATTATATATAAAATTAATTTTTATTTTTTTATTTTTAATATATAGATGATGATGATGATGATGATGATAATAATAATAAAATATTTATCAATAAAATAAGTTATAAAAAATATAATAATTTAATTATTTATAAAATATATTTATTTTAATGTATTTAAAAAAATTAAAATAATTTTTAAAATTTTGAAAATTTTCAAAAAAGAATTAAACGGTACATGGCGGGTGAGTATGAGAATTTCTCATACTTGCCTTGTCACACCCAATTTAATTTTTTAATGAAATATGGATGAAAATGATTTTAAATAAATGAGAGAGTTGGGATGGGAATTGACTCGTCCCAAACCCGCCCCATTGTCATTCCTATTGTTGGATGACTATTTTTAAAAATAATTATAAGAAATATACCTTGTTTAGTTTTCCAACGACAAATGAAAGAAAACTAAAATCAATATAAAAATAATCTCTAGCATTGATTCTTCATAATTAATATAATAAAATTATTTATAATATTAATTTATAATTGACATGAGTTTAAAATTAGGTGATTTGACTTAGATCGACATTTTAAAACTAATATAATTAAATTATTTATAACATTAATGTATAATTAAAACAAGTTTAAAATTAAGTAATCTGAAGAAAATTTAAATGCAAATAAAATTTAGCATAATCATTATTTATTGGTGAAGTTGAAATGTTTTCAAAAATGAAATTAAGCTAGCACTTGATTCCTTTAAAAATAGATGCATTTAAAATGCACACACATGTATTATCATTTTTCCAAAAATCTAAAGGAGCATGTATAAAATAAAATACAAACATGCTATCCTAAGAAATGACAAGAAGCATGCCTGCAAACTAGCAATGACAATGACATAATCATACTGCACAAGTACTTCTTTTCGGTTTAAGTCTCACCTAGAAAACAACTTATTGAGTTTATTTTACATGGATTGTGGGATCAATTTCGAAGGAACATAACATATTAACACAAGGCTGAAAAGACAAATGAATAGAAAAAGTCCAACCTATCGATCATACGATTGAGCCATCACGGGAATTGGTGCAAGCTATCTGAAGAAAACCTTATATTATATCTTTTGTTTTTGTTTTATCTTAGTTTCACGTTTGTATAATAACTCATTGGTTTACGTCTCCGAGCATCATTTAATATCCGGTAGACTTTATATCCTTAGATAGTAAACTTCAAGTCCATTTATATCTAATTCAACTTATATTTTTTAAGCATAGGACTTTAGATCCTAATGCTTTTATAGACAAATTTAGTTTTTTCTTAATTGCTTCTTTTCACTTTGGCCAAGTATTTCCACATCAACATTCTTGCACAATTTATGATTTGAAATATATATATGTTCAAAAGAAAATATATATATTAAATTAGCTCATAACAAAATAATTTTACAAAGTCTAAATTTGTTCTTTGTTTAAGGTCAAAAGTCTAAATTTTACATCCAATACAATATGAGATAAGGTATATATTGCATGCTATAACATATCTTATCTCATGCATGGTTGAACATGATATATGATAAATAATGAGATAACTTATTGATCTTCTCTTTTTATATCCCTTTTAGATGGGATATAATAATCCTAAGTTTATCTCTTTTTCTCTCTCTATGTATATAAATTTTCTTTTTTTATATTTCTGTAATAATTTTTTTATTCCACTTATTTTGCAAAACGTACAAAACATTTTGATTAAAAAAATTAAATTTTTAGTTTGAAAAAATAAACAACTAAATAATTATATTAGATGTATAATACAATCTAAAATAATACTTATTTATAATATAAGTATTATTTAGTATAATATTTAATATATACAAAATATTTTTACATATTTTATAACATAATATAATATTTTTATTTATAAAGTTTAAATATTTCAATCTTGAATATCATCAACAAGGAAATAAAAAATTACTCACGGAGTGTTCATTTGATACACTTTTGGTTTAAAAACAAAAAATGATATTTTTTATATTATAGAAGCTACTATTAATTTCTCTTTTTTTTAATATATATAAAAGTATGTTCAAACTATACCTAAATTATAAATTATAAATTATAAGATGATTTTCCAAAAAAATACTTAAAATGAGAGAGATTTCATTTATTATTAGATATTGCAATATAATTTTTTTTTATCTAACCTACCATCCAAAGAAAAAGAAGAGACAAATAACTTCCCTTGGTGTTAGTGGTGTTTGATTGTTTAGGCTTTCTCATTGTATTATTTTTCGAAGATCCTCGTCAATGGCCAATAAAACATTGCCTAAGGTTTAAAAGTAGTTGGAATATTTTCTTAACAAATAATTTTGTTCTTTGTTTAAGGTCACTTCCCTGTGTTGGATGTACTCTAGTTTTGTCAACTTTAACTTATTTGATTCCTAATTTTCAAAATCCAAAAAACATTGCTAATAAGAAACAACAATGTCTATTCTCCAAAATTGAATTGCATTTTGTCAAAAGTACTAAAATCATATTCTCCTAATTTCCTACTTTTAGCCATATAGAAATGCTTTAATACAAAAACCTAAAATTTAGACTCAATTTAGGTGTCGCCTCAACCTCAACCTCAACCTGCTCTTTGGCCTTTTATCCAGCCTACAAGGTAAAAACCTCTGCAGCACTGGATGTAACAGTCTCTAGTTGCCTCTACCTCTGCCTCTTCGTTAGCTCATCTTCTTTCCCAGCCTGCAACGATGGTATCCTTTGCAGTATCAATAACACCCTTTATAGTAGCGATAGTAGCCTTTGTAGCGGCAGCAGCCTCTGTTTGCATGTGCCTCCTCATCATCTCTTTCATTAAATGTTTAAGGAACACCCTCCTTTAGGCTATTGCTTCTTCAGCAACAGCCTATAACTCCTCGACCATAGTCCTCTCAACCTAGCGTGCTTCTCCTTGGGCATTCCATTTTTGGGTTGGGTTTTTTTTTTAATTTTTTTTTTCTCTTTAATGAAGAATCTCATAAAATAACAATGTTAACTAAAAACCCATAGTTTTAAATATAGGATATTTTTTTTTTTTTTTAGAACTAGATCAAAGTCAAAAGTCTTCTTACATGATTTCTTGATCACTAAGACCAAGTTAACAAAGGTTTTTACATCTCTATAATTCTCTAAAAATCCCTACATAAATGCTATATACATGCTATGTACAAGAGTTCTCATGAACTTTATAGAACATTCCACAACACTCCACTTTCTCCCATCCATGTATGAAGATGGTGCGAATGTCTCCAAGCTTCTCTAGAATTCTCCACACTTTTCCACTAGTAGAGAAGTATGGGTGACTCCAAGTGGTTTTAAAAGCTTCTTGTTTCTTATAAAACCTTTAAGTGAGAGATCATTTGAGTAGGTTGTAACACTCTCCCCCACCAATTTAATAGACATCTTCATCTCTCCTTTTGCACAAAAATCTAAACGTTCCTAAACCACTCAATCAAAATTGTGTAAATGCATACCCTTTTCGACTCTACTCATTCCATTGCACGTCTTAACCATGAGAAGGAAACCTAAATTAAAAGATTATTCAAAATGGTAAATACTTATTATTTAAAATAATAGGAAATTTAGGCTCACAAAAAATAGGTTGAAAATGCTCCACAATGATGCTACACCTATCTTAGGAAAAAAAAAGTTCAATAGACATCAAAATACATATTGGGACAACTACATAAAACAAATTTGAATTTTGATTATCAATTAAGTCTAAGTAAATCAATAAAATAGAGAACTACTAACCCATATTTAAAAAATTCCATGGTCAATCAGTTGCTAAGTAAAGGTCCAAAGTGAAATTGAGATAAACATTAAATACAAGAATATTCCAATACTAAAAAAAAAAAAAAAAAAATCATATCAGAATAATGTAGTTCATATGTATTTGTAAAAAAAATAATAATCTACAAAATTTGTTAAACCTAAAATCGTAATGAAAATGGGAAGGATAATGCAATTCAAATGGGCTTCTATGAAAATTAATCAAACTTGAATAGTAATAACTAATGAAAATGAGAAGGATAATGAAGTGTCACAAACTTAGTGATTTTCCTAAGCTTACATGCAACACTTAAACAACCCATGTCTTTTGAAGTTGCTAAGTCAGGCTTACCCCAATCTTAACTCACAATGCTAAGCAAAACTACTTGACTCAAAATACAAGATGCACAAATGAAGAAACAGTTGAAGAATGAAAGCTTGTATTGTATTAATACACTTGAAAGCTCTCAAGTGCTTAGTGCCTTGGTCAAATGAGGCCACCACCTATTTATAAGCACCAAGAAAACTCTCTAAAACCTTCAAAGGTTTTTACATCTCTAGAATTCTCTAAAAATCCCTACACAAATGCTATATACATGCTATGTACAAGAGTTCTCATGAACTCTATAGAACATTCCACAACACTCCACTTTCTCCCATCTGTGTATGGAGATGGTGTGAATGTCTCCAAGCTTCTCTAGAATTCTCCACACTTTTCCACTAGTAAAGAAGTATGAGTGACTCCAAGTGGTTTTAAAAGCTTCTTGTTTCTTATAAAACCTTAAATGAGGATCATTTGAGTAGGTTGTAAAACCCTCCCCCACCAATGTTATAGACATCCTCATCTCTCCTTTTGCACAAAAATCGAAATGTTCCTAAATTAATTCCTATCAATGAAGAGTTGTTATAATGCTTGTCGATGAAAAGTTGCTAAAAGTGCAATAAATATCTCACAAACCCAACAATCTTCCACCTAAAAACATTTTTGGATCCTAACACAGAGGGGTGGGAGCCTCTAAAAGGGTTGGTGACTAGGGACCCCTAAGGCGTATTTATGGGCTTTTTGTGGGCTTAAGCGACTTGAACTCATCTTGGGCTTAGGTTAATTGAACTAGCCAACTTGGGTCTTAATTAATTAATTAATTAATTAACTCAATTGGGCTCCAATTAATCAATTAGTTTGGTTTAAAGAGACCATTCACAAGCTTCTACGCAACCTTGCATATTTAGCAAAACACCTTTATGCACTCATGTGAATAAAAACTCAACTAATCATCATAAACTGGGTTACCATGGAAACTAGGCTCGAGTGGAGACCACTAAGACCCATAGAGAACTCAAGTAACCCTCATAAACTTTTAATTCTATCATGCCACCATGCATTGTATGTACGTTATTCATCTTTTGATCTATCATTTCTTATTTTTCTTTTAACCAAAGAAGGTCTTCTTATAGTCAAAACTAGGTCTTTGATTATAAACCTTCGCTACAAGTCTAGCCTTATAAGTTTCAACCTTTCTGTCTATCCATTTTTTCCTCTTGTAGACTCATATGTCCCCTATAGGTTTTATCCCTTCAAGTGGTTCTTCAAGATCCCAGATTCTAACTCTACCTCCATAGTTCTTTGTCATAGAAAAATATCATTATTGCTCAATAATTCTTGGGATTAGTCTCATGTCCCTCTAGAATAGCCTTAAAAGACTCTTTCAAATACATGAACCTATCCAGTTGTATAACAACCCTCCCACTACAATAAGACTCTCATATACTAGAATTACTAAGAATCGTGGGTGTAGAAACCTTTAGATTCATAGTCATTTCTGCTAACGCGGAAGTGTCTTCAAGTGCTCTCCAATCTATATTATGTTTTTCTTATTACTTATCATATGGTATTCTTCCGGAAATCTGACATTTGTATTAACAAATATCTTTTGAGCGACTTGACTATAAAAGTAACCCCCTATTATTCTTTTTAGATAGTTTACAAAATCACACACCTCAGACCTTGCTTTCAACTTGTTTATCATTGACTATAAAAGTAGCACCCTATTATTCTTTTTAGATAGTCTACAAAATCACACACCTCAGACCTTGCTTCCAACTTGTTTATCTTTGGCTTCAACACATGCGATAGACACGAGAATTTTTAAAACCCAATACACCCCCCCCCCCTCCCCCTCCTTCCCTCTTAGATGTTTTCCTTATTAAGATTAGTCTTTATTTTCTCACTCCTAAATGTGAATGTGTCACAAACTAGGTTAACGACCTATCCTCATCTTTGTGAGAGTAAAAAATACTAACTTGGAAGGCATTAGATTAAGTAGGTAAGTTGTAGTCTCCAAGGCATATCCATAAAAGGATATAGGAAGTGATGAAAACTCATCATAGATCTTACTATGTTTATTATTATTTGATTTCTTTTTTCTGCTACTCCATTTTATTATAGAGTTACTCAACTAGGATATAATCTCATGCTTCTTAAGGAGAAAATCAAATTGGGTGGATATATACTTACCACCTCGATCATACTAAAGTACCTTGATATGTTTACCTAATTGGTTTTCTAATTTTACCTTAAATTCAATGAATTTATCCAAGGCATCGGATTTCCTATGCATCAAGTAAATATATCTAAACCTATCAAGTTATCATCTATAAAGGTGATGAAGTACTCATACCCTTCTCATGGGCTTTAAAAGGACTATACACATTAGTATCAACTAACTCCAAACACTCGTCGACTCTATATTCTTTAGCAATAAAAGGCTTCTTGGTCATTTTACCTTCTATGCAGGATTTGTAGAATGGATGATCCTTTAAAATCATAGACTACAATATTCTACACTTACAAAGTCTTTGGATCCTATTTAGATTAATACGACTTAGACACACACTACAAAAAAATAGGTTTTTAATGACGAACTTTTAGTCACGGCCACAAATATCGTGACCAAAGGTATTATTTTGTCACAGCCGCGGTAAAATTGTGACTATATGTGTTAATAAATCTAAGGTGGGAAAAAAACATATTTAGTCACGGTGATTTTACCAACCATCACCAAAAGCATTGATGAAAGGGTATTTTAGTGACGGATTTATTTGAAACCGTGACTATTTGTAAATTTAGGGAGGGAAATTTTGGCGCCAATAATTTTAGTCACGGTAATTTTATAATTCGTGACAAAAAGTGTAACAAATGATGTTTTAGTCACGGTTTTTTGTGAAACCGTCACTATATATATATATATATATATATATATATTGTGACTTTTAGTCACGCCATTGATTAACTGTGACCAAATGCATAAAGGTTTATTTTAAATATTTTGAACCTATGGTCACGGGATTGACACAATCGTGACCAAAGTCTATTATTTATTTTAAACCTTTTTGGGTTACTGTGGACCCCGCATTTCGGCTCATGCGTTTCCCACTCGATGACGAGCTCGACTTTAATTTGAAAAATGATTTTTATTGATTAAGAAAATGACTTGGAGTCGCCACTTATTTTTGTTTTATTTTTAAAAGGGTAAACAAAATAAAAAAGAAAACCCTAAGTGCGACTCCTTATTTTGGAAAAGGTGATATACGAAAAACTGGATCGGACTCGGGGGTCAGGTTATTTATCGGGAAAGTACGGTAAAAGACCATAGCACCCCCTCTAAGTCCTTAAAGTCGGGTCTCTACTAATAAAATGAAGTTGACGTGGCAATTGACGAGTAAATCAATGAATATCCGGAATGGTCATGCACACATAAGAGTCGAGACATGCATAGACAACGATTAGAGGAAAAATGGATACATACCTAGGCAACGAGCCGCCATGTGCTATCAATAGAGGGGGTTAATTCACAATTTAGGAATAATCGCATGTATGTCAAAGAGTATGGTAAATCAATCATGTATGATAATCAAAGCAAGCGATCAATCAATCAATCATAAAGTCACCCATGTTGGGCCCCCGCCAAAGCCCGTTTATTTAGCATGACTTAATGTCACAAATTCCATTATTTTGGAATTATGAAAAATTCGTACATGCTTACTAAAACCAAGAGGAACAGAAGATCGTTTGAAAGCCAGAGCGGAATTAAAACTATTTGGGAGAAAATTAGATTTTTGAATTTTAATTGAAAAATTGGAATCTCGAGGATCACTGGAAAATTGGAGTTTTAGAGTTTATTTAGAGATCAGACTTTTAGAGATTGAATGTGAGAATGAGAATTTTTAGAAATTGAATTTGAAAGAGGTTGGAATTTTGAAAATGATTTGAGGGTTCGGGATCTTAAAGAAGGATTAAGTTGCGAAAATTGAAACTTTGGGAGTTAAATTTTGAAAGAAATCAGAATCGTAAGTTGTTTGAGAAGTAGAAATTATGAAAGTTGATTTATGAAAATTGGAAATCTCGAAAATCATTTGAAGGCGGACCTTTTAGAAATAAACAGATAAAATGGTAATAAAAATAATTATGATAACAAATGAGTAACTGGGTAAATACAATAATCGGAATATTAGGAACTGAAAATTAAGTACGGAGATAGGACACTTGGAATTTTAGATAGCTAAATTTAGAAATCGGAAATTTGAAAAATTAGACTTTAATGATTGAGATTTTTAAGAGAAATAAATAGGTAAATATGGAATAATGTTATTAATTAATCAAAACGATATTTGGACGGATGAAAAGTGAATAGTGAGATTTGTGGGATTGAAAATTAAATTGGAAAATCGGATTTTGACAAAAGTGATATTTGAACGGATGAAAGTGAACGGTGGGATTTTGAAAATTAAGTTTAAAAGTCGGATATTTGAATAATTGAACTCTAATTATTGGAATTTTTAGAATGAAGAAATAAGTAAACGTGGAATTTATAATAATGATAACAAATGTGATATTTAAATGAATAAAAGTGAATGGTGGAATTTCTGAGTCTAAAGGTTAAATTTGGAAATCCGGTTTAGAAGAGTTGAATTCTAATGATTAAAATAAATAAATAAATAAATATGGAATGACGATACTAATTAACAAAAATGATGTTTAAACGAATAAATAAATAAAAAAATAGTGGAATTTTTCTAATTGAAAATTTGAATTAGGGCGTTGGATTTTTGAAGGATTAGACTTTGAATAAATAGGTAGATATGGGATTATAATACTAATTAACGAGAATAATATTTAGGCTAATAAAGATGAATAGTAGAATTTTTGGGATTGAAATTTTAATTAAGACATGGGGTTTTTGAAAGATTGGACTTTGAATAGATATGGAATAATGATTCTAATTGATGAAAATAAGATTTAAACGAATATTTGAATAATTAAATTAAGACAGGGGATTATTTGAAGGATTAGACTTTAAATAACTAGATAACTATGGGATAATAATTCTAATCAATGAAAATAAGATTTAGTGGAATTGTAGAGTTTTTAGGATTTGAAATATTAAATTAAAACATGGAATTTTTGAAGGATTAAACTTTAAATAACTAGATAAATACGGGATCATAATTCTAATTGACGAAAATAAGATTTAAACAAATTAGTGAGAGATTAAATGAAGATAGGGGATTTTTGAAGGATTAGACTAGATAAATATATGATGATAACTCTATTTGATGAAAATAAGATTTAAACGAATATTTGAATGATTAAATTAAGACAGGGGATTTTTGAAGGATTAGACTAGATAAATATGGAATATTGATTTTATTTGACGGAAATGAGATTTAGACGAATATTCGAAGAATTAAATTAAAGCATGGGATTTTTGAAAGGTTAGACCTTAAATAACTAGGCAAGTATGGGATTATAATTCTATTTTGATGAAAATAAGATTTAAACGAATTATTGAAAAATTATATTAGGATATGGGATTTTCGAAGGATTAGAATTTTAACTTTAATAAATGAGATTTTTAAAAGATGATGAATAGATACATGCGAAATAATGATAATACTCATCGACAAACACGGTATTTAAATGAACGAAATTGAATAGTGTAAATTCCGAGATTGAAAATTAAATTTGGGATGTTGAATTTTTGAAGAATTAGAATTAGGTTTTAACGAATGAGATTTTGAAAAGGTGATAAATAGATTCATACGAAATAATAATAATAATTAATAATCATAATGTTTAAGCTAGTGAAATTGAATAGTATAAATTTCGAAGTAAAAACATAATTAATATTTTGTCTTTAAGTTTGAGCTAACTAAATTGGTGAAGATAAAATAAATAAATAAATAAAAAAGAAAAAAAAGAAATGAAAATGCATGGATAAGTTAATATCTTACTAAAATTAAAGATTTAAAACTTGTTAGGACATGAGGTAGCTACATGGGCTCACTTATCATGGACTTGGGTTGGGCTCTAAAACAAGCCCATATCTGATACTATGGGCAAGCCCAATAGGCTAATTGGATCCCAAACTTGGGCTTGGTGCTCCAACCCAAGCCCAAGGCACCCACCTTTTCAACACAGCCCATTCATTTAAGAGAATATTGTCTTCCATCAACAATGCTAGGGTTGGGCTTCTTCTCAAGCCCAAGGTCCATCATGGGCAAGCCCAAGCCCGTCACCAACACAAACTCCATCACAGCCCAAGGCATCCTTCTCCATCTGGGCAGCTCCTTCAGGCGAGGCCTCCACCAGCAGTGACATAGAGGAGACGAGAAGGGATGGCGGCTTCAAGGGCGGCGCCGAGACGGTGGAGGTATATGGCTCTCGAAGCCACGACACCAGCAGGTGGATGACGGGTTTGATGGATTCTCGGGAAGGATACGGGATGTCGTTGATGAATCAAACGATGAGAGGTGATGGAAGAAATGGCATGTGGAGGGGCGTGATGGCAGCCAGGGGTGCATGATCCTCGCATGCATGGAGAGTGATGATGAAAGGTGCATAGCGTTGAGCATGTTGGGATGGTAACTGTGGGTATTATTGATAGAAGATAGGTCTGATATTAGCATGAAGATGATGGTCAGTGGGTATGAAAAACGAGGAAGAGAGGGGATCAGTTTGAGCAAGATAAGGGGTTAATGAGCATAGAAAGATAGCCACGGGTATGGGTTTGGTGTGCATGATGATTGATGGATGGGTATGGAGGTTGGAATGGATGTGGCTAACAGATTCGGTTGGGTATGAGGCATGAGAAAATGGACGTGATGATAG
Organism: Vitis riparia; assembly: GCF_004353265.1. NCBI lineage: Eukaryota > Viridiplantae > Streptophyta > Magnoliopsida > Vitales > Vitaceae > Vitis > Vitis riparia. The sequence continues at coordinate 8,855,586 of NC_048440.1, read as the reverse complement.
AAATGAGGAGACTTGCAACATGGAGAAATGAGAAAGGTAGGTTATGGAAATGGAGATTCAAAGGTATCACTCAAACACACAAAGGAGAGCAAAAGAAGAATTAGTTCATTCTATATCCAATTTCATATGAAGAACAAGCAGCGGATATATTATAGCATAATAACCTCAACCCAAAAGATTTCAATGGCAATAAAAAAAAAAACAAGCAGCGGATATATTATAGCATAATAACCTCAACCCAAAATATTTCAATGGCAATAAAAAAAATGTGGCTTAGCAGACGTACCTTAGAACGCTCCCCTTCCTTTTCTGTTTTTCCTTTTTGCTTTCACCTGGCCTTTCCTCTCAAACCAACTTCCATCCCCCCCCCCCTCGTCTGTTCATGCATTAGCAAGTATGGTGCCTTCAACCACCAGCATGGTTGGCCATCTCCCTGCCATGTCCATCAGCTGGTCCCATGTGTAGGGAAAAGGGGGGCCCCACTTATCTCAGGTGCTGCCCAGCTCCTCCAAAAAAAATGCAATGAAAAAAATGAAGAGAAAACCCCCCCTCAATTCTCCCCCCAAGCCCTCATCTTAACAGGGGTCTACAGTTACCTATTATAATTTTTTAGAAAATATTATATATCATAGAAATTATCATTAATAGTAATATTAATAGTTCTTATTAATTATAATAAGTTTAAAGTTATATTATTATTATTATTATTATTATTATTATTATTTTAAGTTAAGAAAGAAATTAGTGTGTTACCATAAAATGTATTTTTAAAATTTATAATATAAATTTATAAATACATTTAATATAACAAATTATTTTATATATTTTAAAACTTATTTTATTTATTTTTCTTTGAATAAATAATAAATTTTGTGGTTATATATCATGGAAAACTTGAAAAGGGGAAAGGAAAAATATAATAAAGCAATAAAAAAAAATTAAAGTAATAAACTTTTACCATAAAATTTATTTTTAAAAATTTTAAAGATATAAAGATTTTTTTTATATATGAATTTATAAATTTGATTTATAATAGATATATATATATATATTTTACCTATGCAAGTTAAATTCTTACATTTTTTTTATTTTTTGAATTTTTCATGTAATATATGTATACTTTGTATGCTATTACTATTACACAAATTTTATAATAATTAATTAATTAAATTCAACTTGAATTGAACTTAACAATCAAGATAAGTAAAGAGAAAGAATTTTTATTTTTTTATAAAATATTTTTTAGATATTCAAAAATACTTTTAAACTTCCTATAATTACTCCTAAAGATGACTCTTTATGGTAATGTTTTAATTTTAAAATAAATATTGTAAAAAACAATCTTGTTCTATTAATAATAATAATAATAATAATAATAATAATAATAATATTGATTTTATAGAATAAGATTAATGAGATAAATTATGATACATTTAATATTAAAACTATAATTTATTTAATTCAAATACATTTAATAGTGTGAAATAAATGATGATATATATATATATATATATGATTGTTTTAATATTTACATTTTTTATATTTAATTATCATATAACTAATATAAAAAAATACTTATTAAAAAAATTATAATATTAATTTTTATATTTTTATTAATCAATTAAATATAATTTAAAATAAAATAATTAGAATTATTCTTTTTTTAATGATGAACCTTAACAAATTTAAATTAAACATACATTATCAAAGAAATTTATTGAAGTTTATTAGAATTCTACTTTGGTATCTATATGAGGTGTCTTATAGAAGGAAAATAAGAAAGGAATAAGAAGAAAAATAAGGAAGGAATAAGAAAAAGTTGATATACAAGTGACAAAACAGGAAGGAAATGCAAAGGAAATATAAAAAGATAAAAAGATTGAAAAAAATATGGTAGGTAATTAAAATAGCATATTCATGGAAAATAAAATCAAGTTGAACAATTTTTATTTTTATTTTTATTTTAATTCTTTAATGGTTTGTTTGAAAACCATTTTTATTTATTTTATCTCAATTAAATAACACTAATAAACGTATTTTTTTATAGTAATTTTAAGAAATGTTTTATAATTTTTATAATATTTTAATTATAAAAATTTATAAGTATTATAAAAATTTAAAATATTTTCTAAAATAATTGTCAAACAAACTTTTAGTATTTGATAAAATTTTAAAAATATTTTTTAAAGTTTAAAAAATCACTTTGTAATATTTAAAAAATCACCTACAACTACTTCTCTAAAAAACACTTCAATTATTTTTTAAAATTTTCTAAATTATTTTTTAAAATATTATCAAACACATATTTTTAGAGTTATAAACACTTTTTAAAAACACCGGAAAATGAATCTCCTTAAACAATTTCAAGGAAAACCACTTAAAACACTTGGAATATAAATATTTTTTTAATGGGTATAGACTATAGTTTATTGATCAAATCTTATAATTTAGCAATTTAATGAAATTAGATTATAATAATGATGATAGCATATTATATAATTGACAAACATAAGCGTATTTTAAAAAATTATAAAATATTTTGATCTTATTTTCCAATTTTTGTTAAATTATTTTTATTTATTACTTAAAATTATTTTTTATTTTAAATTATACTATTAAATCATTTTACCAAACATATTTAATTTACTTGATAATTTAAATTAAATTATTAAATTATTAAATTACTTTAAATTATTAAATACTACTTTACCAGTGAAATTGTACCATAAGCGTCGTTTTGATAGTGAAGAGAAAGAGCAACAAACCGACGTCGTTTAAATGCACACACAGTCTCTTTCTCCATCTCTCTCTATGGTTTCGTAGATGTAGAGCTACGTTCTCTCATGGTGGTGTTGATCGGAGGAGCCTAATTGAAAACCCAGATTCGTCTGAAAAACCAGAGAAAAAGAGGCCTCATTTGAACATTGTGTCATCCCCCATGGCCCGAAACCCCAGTGTTTCTCCCCATAATCGAAGCGTAAGCCTCCTCTTCCTCCTCCTCCTCTCTCTCTCTCTATCTTTTTCTTTTCCCGCTCTTTGCTTTCTTAGGAAACTATGGACAAGAGAATAGTGGAAAATTCTTATTCTCATATTAATTAAAAAAAAAATCGGAGAGCTTGTGGATGAAACCAAATGGTTTTATTAGGTTTCTATTTGGTTGGCAACGAAGATGAGACTTAAATGGAAGTTCAATTTCAATATCTCAAAACCCCCCGACTATAAAAATTACCGAAATTTCTGTCGACCGATAAATATCGCCGAAATTTTTCGACATTTCAATCCTTGCATAAGACTACCCAACCAGGTCTGGAATGATGATAATGGTATATAATTTTTGAAGGATCCAAAACTGGAGTGAAGCGTAGAGAAACGGAACCCTCGATTAAGATCTATCTTCGCCCTCTAAAATTTCTACTCGATCTTCTCAAAGTCGGATCTCCACAATTCTCTCTAGCGAGGTAGGGTTCGATTCTCATCTCAATCTCCGTTCACCGTCTTGTTTTCATTCCATTTGTCTGGTTTTGTGTGAATTGTTTCTAAATCTATGACTTTTTTCTGTAAGGTTTGAATATTTTCCTCGATTGTTATGAGCTGCAATTGTGATGAAAATGGTTTTAAATGCTTAAGCACTAATGAATTTGGGAATTTCCTTCATAATTGCCATATTGGAAAACCCTCATTTTGCATCACAATTTAGATGTAATGCATGTTGAAAAGAATATATGTGATAGTATAGTTGGCACCTTGTTGAGTATCGATGATAAATCGAAGGATAACTTCAATAGTCGTCTTGACTTGCAAGCTATGGGTATCAAAGATCAACTTCACCCCATACAAAGAGGGAATAGGGTTATATTGCCTGCTGCATGCTATTCACTAACTTCAAATGAAAAAAAGGAATTCTGTAAATTTTTGAAAGAAGTAAAGGTTCCAGATGGTTATGCTTCTAACATCTCTCGCTGTGTACAAGTGAATGAAAGAAAGATATTTGGGTTGAAGTCTCATGATTGTCATGTTCTCATGTAACAACTCCTTCCACTTGCAATTCGAGGAGTTCTACATAAAAATGTTTGTGTTGTTATAGTTAAACTATGTAGTTTCTTCAAATAGTTGTGTTCTAAAGTGTTAAAGACTTATCAATTAGAACACCTTGAGAATGACATAATAGTCACACTTTGCAAATTAGAATGAATATTCCTTCCATTATTCTTTGATGTTATGGTGCATTTACCTATTCATCTTGTAAGTGAGGCAAAGGTTGCTGGACCAGTGCAATATCGATGGATGTATCCTATCGAGCAATATGTTCTCATTCAATTAATCTTATGGATATTAGGTTTCGTATAGTTCATGAAACAAATCTATCATGTTGTGGAATGACAGGTATTTACGTACATTAAAGTCTTATGTCCGTAATAAGAGTCGTCCAGAAGGTTCTATTGCAGAGGGGTACATAGCAGAAGAATGTGCAACCTTTTGTTCAAGATATTTTCATGATGTTGAAACGAAGCATGACCGTGAAGAAAGAAATTATGTCATTGAAAATAACATAACAAATGGTGGAGGGTTAACCATTTTCAAATGCATGGGACGTACAATAGGAAAGTCAACATCTCGTGTTCTTAGCACAGAAGAATGGTCCCAAGCACATTTATATGTGTTGACTAATTGTGAGGAAGTGACATCATTTATTGAATAAGACACTTATTTGAATAAAACTTTACATTAATTCTCATACAAAAATTTAATTTTGGTCTTTGTGAGCATTATAATTAATTTTTTTTCTTTTTTATCAGAGAGCATAAGCAATCTATAAGGATTAAGCCTCGTATTCATGCACGAGATGTAGATTTGATTCACACAAGAGAATTCATTATTTGGTTTGAAGAATGTGTAAGTTCATTCACTACATAAATTGTCTATTAGCTAATACACATGTATGTATTAACATCTTATATTTGAATCTATAGATTATACAAATGCGACATGAAGGTCCAATTTCTGAACACATACTATCATTGTCTCGTGGACCAAGTACATCAATTACATGTTATAGAGGATACATCATTAATGGGTTCAGATTTCACACAAGAGAACAAGAAAAGGGAAAAAAAAAAACTCAAAATAGTGGAGTTGTTGTGACTGCAGAGGTATCAAGCTTTACAAGTGCAAGAGATAAGAACCCAATTCTTGGTCATGTTTCTTACTATGGTGTGCTAACTGATGTAATTAAGTTACATTACCTTGGTGGAAATAGAGTTATTTTATTCAAGTGTGACTGGTGGGATGTAATCAATAGTGGAAGGGGAATAAAGAATGATGAATATGGGTTCACGTGTTTGAATTTTGAACGTACCATATGCACAGATGAACCATTTGTGCTTGCATCTCAAGCAAAACAAGTCTTCTATGTTCAAAATTCAAATGAGGAAAATTGGCACACCGTTGTAGAGATACAAACTCGAGGGGTTTATGATATGAATAAAAAAGTATATACTAATGATCCAGAGCCATATCAACAGCTTATAACACTTCATAGTCAACGTGATGTGCATGAGTTGGTCGAGAATGATTTAATCAATTGGGATAGAAATGATATTGCAGGAGAAACTATCCAAACGGATGTTCTACTATCACGACAAGAAAACATTGTTGAAAGAGATAATGAATTCATTCATGATGATGATATAGATGATGTGTAGCTAATAATATTGGTAAGTACATACATATATACTTACCAGATATACAAATTGTAATTTATTTCATATTATTTATGTAACTTATTTTGTATTACTTTTTCTAATTTACTTTATTATGTAGAAAATGTCACATCGAAGAGGAAGAGTACAAATAGTGTCTCCAGAAGATGAGTTGGACAATCTACAACAACTCTTAGACATAGAACCTGCTGCAACTACTACTCCTAGTAGTTCTGATCCTTCTGATTCTTCAGATCCTTCTGTTGTTGGTATGATTAAGAAGATTATGTTTAAATTTGCATATGATAAATGTGTTTACATATGTTTAATTTCTTGAATAATAGGTTTTTAATGTTTAAATTTATGTAAGATAAGTAAATTATGTTTCTTTTAATTTCATTATTACTCTTAATAGGTTCATCTTCTAGCAAAAAGAGGACACGTGGCCAAACACCTAACTTAGATTTACTTAGTATGGAACCCGGGGAAAAAAAAAAACTACACGATTCAATACCAGAGGGCAAGTTGTTTATGATGGAAAAGAGGAAAGATTATCAAGCTATATGGGAACATTGGTGCGATCTCAACACAATGTACCCATCCAAGTTCAAGATTGGAATCATGTTAGTGAAAATGTGAAAGAAAAGATTTGGGCCTTAGTATTGGTATATGCTAGTTACTATTCAATCTAAATTGTAATGTTATTGTTTAAAAATGATACCTCTTATTTATACATGACATTTTAATGCAATACAGGAAAAATATGAACTAGAAGAAACATGTAAGAGCTACATTCTTCAATGTTGTGGAAATTTGTTTAGAAGCTATAGAAATAAAATGAAGGCCAAGTATTATAACCCTTATAATACAGATGAGGAGAGATTGTGCCATCGACCTCCACACTTATCGGATGATGATTGGAGGTGGCTCATCCACTTTTGGGGTACACCTGAGGCCAAGGTAAAGATAATTATCTTTTCTTGATAATGTATCTTATGATACTCATATTCACATAAAATGATATTTATTAGTTATATCTAACCTAATACTTCATGTATATAACTTTTATTATGTTTCTATTACCTATATAGGTGACTTGCTATTTTTTTAATTGATGTAGGATATCTCAAAAAAAAAAAAAAAAAAAAAAAACAAGGCAAATAAGGCAAAGCAAGTAATAAAGCATACATTGAGATCAAAAAGTTATGCTCAAATTCGATATGAATAAGTTGGAAATTTATTATTAATATGATTTTTTTGTACATAAATAACTCAATTGTTTTACTTGTAAGAATAGGCACAAAAGAATGCGGATCGAAGTGAGCCCAATAGAATTGAGATGTTTGCCCTGACACACACAAGAAAAGATGGGACGCCTGTTGATGATCATTCTAAGGAGATTATGGTAATGAAGTAAATAAATTTTATATACTTGTATTTCAATCATAGCCTCATACTAAATTATTTTAAAAGTCTAACAATTTTTTTTTTTTTTTTTATAATTCCAGGATCAATTTCAGCAATTACTATCCCAACCTAAGAGGACATCTTCTTCTACTTCTGCATCATCTGGAGCATCTACATTTGTATCATCTACATCTGTAGCATCTACATATGTAGATGAGATATATACTTAAGTCATGGGTCTAGAGAAGCATGGTCGTGTTCAAGGGTATGGATTTGGTCCTATTCCTACCTTAGTCTTTGGTTCTATTAGTAGAAGGCGATCAGGAGCTATTCTTTCAACACAACTTGAAAACGCCCAAGAGATGCTAATAGCTGTAGAACAAAAGTTTACAACTGCAACTGAAGAACTCTCAAATGTGAAAGATGAACTCTCACATGTGAAAGAAACATTTGAAGAGAGGTTGATAGAAGTTCAAAGGAAGACACGAGAAGAAGTGAAATAAGAGTTTGAAGAAAAAATGATGGAAATGCAAAGAAAAATGCAAGCACAAATTCAAGAACAAGTGATGCAAATGATGCAACAATTTCAGCAAAAGCAATAGAAATTTGAAGACTTTGCTACATCTTTATAAGATAGAGTCTCTTAACTTTTTTGAAGATTATGCTACTTATTTATATGATAGATTCTCCTAACTTTTTTTTTGCTTTCTATGACTATTATGTGATGTTTGGTTGGTTGATTTGTTATATTATGTTAGAATGTGAAAATAAATTTGAATCTCTTTGTTTTTTGTTTGTTTGGTTTTTTTATTTAATGACTTATATTGATATATAAGTTTTTAACTAGTTTGGAATAATTGATTGTAATATATTAAAAAAAATTAATTGCTTAATTGCATATATAGGTCTAAAATGGATTTGTTTGGGTTTATAACAGGTTTGGGAAATTTGAATTTATAAAAAACTAATGTCCAAAATATAACAACTTTTAGTCACGACCACTAAAAAATTGTGACCATAAGTGTACTTTTAGTCACGATCAATAATGAACCGTCACCAAAATTTGGGGATAGGGCGGCCATCACATGATTAATTTCAGTAGTCGTAACCATAAGTGGGCATTTTGTCATAATAGACCTAATTATTAGTCACGGTCACTTAATTACCATGACCATATACCTATATTTAGTCACAATTAATGAATTGACCGGGACCATAAGATTACATTTAGTCACAGTCATTTTATTAACCGTGACTATAGATATACATTTAGTCACGGTTAGGGCATTGACCGTGACCATAAGGTTACATTTAGTCACAGTCATTTTATTAACCGTGACTATAGACACACATTTAGTCATGGTTAGGGCATTGACCATGACCATAAGATTACATTAATCCATTAAGTTTACATTTAGTCACGGTAACTTACTTGACCATGATCATAAGCTTACATATAGTCATGGTTGATAACTTTACACGTGACTATAAGTGTACATTTAATCACGTTCATTATTTGACCATGACTATAGGTTAAACATATAGTCACGATTTATTACCTGACCGTGACTAAATCAACTTAATAAATAGCAAAGTATTCTTAACTTTTTTGTCACAGCTTTTGTATGGCCGTCACAAAAAAGGATTCATATGGTCACGATCACTTAGGAAACCGTGACCAATACCTTTAGCTACGCCTCATACTATGACGCTCAGTCACGGTTTCATAAAACCGCAACAATAGGTTTTGGTCACAGATATATAAGATTTGGTGACAGTCCCCGACCATCACCAAAAATCCTATTTCTTGTAGTGATAAGTGTCAAAGTTATATTTGATTGGTTCTAGGCTCCTTTCTTTTAAGTAAGATATGATAATTCTCATTATTTGGCAAAACAGATAATGGAGATTCACGATAAAGATTATCAACCAGTGATCTTGAGGATATAAATGAGTTATTCATTTTAATAAAAACTTCTTTATTGTTAAAAAAAAACAATTGAATAATTCAATTTACATAAATTATAAGACAATTCTTTCTAAACTCAAGAAAATAAAGACAATCTTTAAGTCCTAGAAGACAATTATCATCTAAGGGTAACATCTCTCACTACTACATAACAATTCTTACTTCAAAAGCTAGAGCCAAGTACATCTCCCCATCATTCAAACTTCTCCTTAGTCGAAACCAATGTAAATAATTACAAATATGGTTAAGTGGCTTTATAATATATCAATCAAGAGTTGGTAGAATTTGCTACTAAACGTGATTAAACTAAAAGTGAATGTTGCATACCTTGTTTTTTCTTTAGGAATTTTGGCACTCCTTTTTCTAATGGCATTTTTTTTCACAAAGGAAACACTTGCCCTTCCCTTTACTCTTCTTATCTCTAGCCTTGAACTTTTCCTTCTATTTGGTGGTCTCAGTAACATTCTTCTTACTATATATAATTTTAAAGGATAAATATGTCAATTTCATGATTTAAAATAAATTATAAGTTAGTTTTATCAAATAACCTTAATACTTAAAGTAAGAATTAAATAATAAGTTTTAAATTAACAATTTAAGTATAATTTAACTTAAAGTTAACTTAAGTCATTAAATAATAAATATTAAGTTTTACCAAACACCTCTTAAAAGTCATTCTACTTCTTTTTGGTAATTTATAGTTAATATATATATACTTATATGGTGTTAAAGTTTCCTTGTTGAAGTAGTTTGAATTAGAAAGTTAGAAATTTAATTTTAGTTATAATCGGTCTTATACTTCATTTCTATTTCTTTTAAAACTTCTAGTTTCCTTTTTTAGCTTTAATTATTTTCAAATGTTTAAAAAACAATTATGATTATAATTTCAATTCTAGTTTCTAATAAGACATTGATTTATACATTTAAAAAGAAAATATGCTTTTTTTAAATAATATATCTATTTTAAATTTTAAAATAAAATTATAAAACTAAGATTTAAAGAGGTTAGAATTTTTTTTTAACCATTTTAAATTATTTAAAAACAATTTTAAAACCATTTCAAATTTCCTTTACTTCCAATTTGAATTCTTTCTATTCTTGTTAAATTAAAATATTGTTTTCAATCACATTTTTTTCTTTATTCAATTTGATTGTGAAGAAAACCATGGTTTCAACAAAGATGTTTGGCGTCAAACACCAGTAACAGACTCCAGGCCAAACAACCAACGTGGGTTGTTAAGTTTCCTTCTTGGAGAAGGAATTGATTTAAGAAATCTAGAAATATAACTTTAGTTAGAATTTGTATTAGATTTCTTTTCAAAATTTTAAATTTCATTCCTAGTCGTAATTATTTTTTAATATTTTAATAATTACTAGGATGATAAACGTATACCAATTTTTTGTAATAATATAACTATTTTATATTTAAAATAAATTTATAAAACTAAAAAATTTAGTAATGTTAGAAAAAAAAATATATAGAGGGGATAAAATTATAATCAATTTTAAAACTAAATTATATAAAAAAAATTGAGTGATAAAAGAAAAATAGAAAATTTAATAGTAATGTGTATCATATAGGAATGATAATGGGACAGATTTGGGATGAGGGCAAGATTTGGCACGGGTTGCCCTCATCCTAATCCTGTTCCATTTATTCAAAATAATTATCATATTCATCCTACAGAGTGGGTGATTCTCATACTCACACCCATTTGATTAACTTTATTATGAAAAACTTTAAATTTTATTTTATTTTAAATAATTACATTAAAATAAATATATTTTATAAAAATAATATTATTTTTATAGCTTATTTTATTGAAAATATTTATTATTATTATTATTATATATTAAAAATAGGAAAATAAAAATTAAATTAAATTAATTTAAATCAATTTTATATATGATTGGGCACGACGGGATAACTTAAATTTCAAATTTGTCTCATTATTACCTCAAAAAACTCAATCTATTGTCATCCCAATACTTTACTTCATTTTAGTAATTTATAAAAGAAAACAAGTTAAATCTAACAAGATTATAAAGATGTCATGGTCTTAAAAAGAAACAATAACATTAACAGAAAGATATTTATTCAAATTTTATAAACTCATCATCTACAAAAGTTAACATCACTACTAAAAACCATAAATAATTCTAAAGAATAAAATTACTCAAATGCCCATGCATATTGCTTATAGATTTTCGCCTCCTCCTCAGGGCTAAGATCATTCTTGATGTTAAAAGTTTGACGAATCTCCTCTGGTTTCCTTCCTTTTATCATTTCTGCAACTCTCCAACACAGAAGCTCTATCAAACCTGGTGTGTCAAGATAGTTTGCTGCCATGATGAGATGGTAGAGAAGTGATTGGTCTTTATTCACAAACTCAACATCCCATCTCTTAATTTCATCCTCGCTAGCTTTTCCAGATAAATGCTTGTTCCAGTACTCTATCACCATCGCCAAGAATCGGCCATCCACTTCTAGTATCGGAATCACATCACGCTTCTCCACTTCTACTATATGAATCGCATCATCTGCACAATCGTCTTTCAACATATTCTTTATCATCCCAGACTGAAACGCGGCTGCCTCACTAACTTCGAATATCACATCATCTCTACTCTTCAACTTCAAAATCTTTTGTGAAGTAGACATGATAGTTGATCTGAAAAAACACCAAAACACCAACCTTAATGTTTGCTACAATACTTTGATGTGTTGAAAGGGTTAATACTATGTATACTTATATGGTATTAAGTTTCCTTGTTGGAGAAGGAGTTGAATAAGAAATTTAGAAACTTAAATTGAATTAGAATTGTTCTTTTACTTGATTTCTATTTCTTTTAAAACTCTTAGTTTCCCTTTTTAGTTTTAATTATTTTTAAATATTTAAAAAATAATTATGACCGTCGTATTTTAAAATTTGAGATAGTAAAAATAGTTTAATACATCAATTTTTATAGTTTTTTAAAATCATTAAATATTTTTAATGTTTTATAAAGAAGGTATTATTATTTTATTTTTTTCAAAAAAAGTATATGAAAAAAATTTATGTGTATAGTTGGAAGTATGTAAAAGGTGGCTGAATAGGTTGTCTTCAAATTAAAGACTAAATTAATATTTTATTACCTATTTTAGACTTTTCCCTTTATATTAATTTTTTAAAGACAACAAAAATCTTATGCAAATATAAATATAATAAATCACACAAATAAAAACAAGATATAACATGGAAAGACCATATAAAAACCTATTACGTATAAGAAAATATGAGAAAATGGTACACAATTTTACCTGATGGGATATACTACTCTGCCTAAGATCTTATACCATGAATATCAAATCCTTCGAAGTCCTTATAAAAGTAATCCACCTTTATTGTATCTAAAAGTTACTCTCAAAAAAAAAATTTGAAAATTTGAAAGTTGGAAGATCAAAAGCTTTTAAATAAAATATTTGTATTTATATTTACAAAACTGTTTTTAGAATTATGGAGAGTTTCGTAATTCTAAAATATTCCAAAAAAATATTTTTAAAATCATATTCCAATTAAGTGATGATCACAATTTTTAAAACTTGCTAAAAAAATTACAAAAATCCTTTTCAAAATCAAACATAATTTTAAAACTTATCAGAAATTATTTTTGGAATTAAAAATGCAGTAGAAACTAAATTAGAAAATAGAAAGTATTTTATTCCTAATTTTTTGTGTAGTCATTCCAAATGCTTTACCAACTATAAATACATACTTATCTTAAATTTTACAACTCCACCAAAGTAAATTATCTAATTGGTAAGAAAGGAACAAAATTGTTAGTTAAATAAAATTATAAGTATATTCAAACCAACACATAATTAGTAATATTTGTTGAAATAGCTTTTAAAAATTTGAGTGTTCAATTTCTGTGTGCTCGATTTTTGTAATAATATAACTATTTTATATTTAAAATAAAATTGTAAAACTAAAAAAATTTAGTAATGTTAGAAAAAAAATTGGGTATTCACTTAATCTGGTTAGGTAGAGGTGTTTTTCTTTTAATATTCAAGGTTTTGTATTTTGGTGGCTATGTGATACCCGGGGGTCTCCTATGGGGCGAGCATGGAAGAAGAAAATATCGCGATATGAGCGATATTTCGGAATAAATCGTGAAAAATCTCCGATTTCTCGCGATATATCGGCGATTTTGGCGATAAATCGGAGATTTTCCTCGATATATCGCCTAGTCAACGCGGGTCAAACGAAGTCAAACCCGTGCAGTCAACGCGCTACAGTGGCTTCCCATTTGCTGCCAAGGGGATTTGAACCCCAAACCAAAAGGTTAGAGGTTCAACCACTTACCATTTGGGCTACCTGACCCTTTGATATATAATGTGCAAAACATATATATATACTTAAACTCAGTATGAAAATATTAAAAGAATATTTTAAAATGCAAATTAATTATAATTAAATGCAAGATCTTTTAATTAATTACCAAAAATATAAAAATTATATAATTTTCTTCATAATATTTTTAATATCATTAATAATTAATTAAATATTAAAAAAATTATATATATATCATAATTTATTTTATATTGTTTAATACAATTGAATTAAATGGATCATATTTTAATATTAATATATATTTTAAAATTAGACATATTATAATCAAATATTATAATATTAGGTGTAATTTAATAATAAATATACACTTATAAAATTCATATTTTTATCGATACATACGATATTATTATCAAATATAATAAATCATGATATACATATATCAAAATTTTCAATAAAATAACTTTAGAATGTCTATTATACTTCTAATTATATTATTATGAGGTTTTCCTTACATTTTTATGAGTTTTTAACAATTTTAAGCTTATCAATATTTTTTTCCAAAATATCCGCCGATATATCTCCGATATATCCGTAAAATCGAAGTACCGATATATCCGTAATTACCGATATTTTTATCCTTGGGGGCAAGATGTAAGAAAAATTACCAACTTGACCCTTAACCCAACTGTTGTATTTGATTATTTACTAAAATTGCCCTTTGGAGGAGAAGGATGGATTGTTATTATGGGCGATTTTTTGGAAAATAGAATTGGAGGACATGCATGGTTAGGTCCATAGCTCTAAGACCGTTTGCTGTTTGGGAAAAAGAAGACGACATGCCTCAAGCAATAACCTATTCTCTAGATCTCATGACCAAAATTGCTATTTTTTTTTTTTTATATCATTGGATTAATCATAGAAACAAAATATGAACATATATTTTTTAATAATAAAAAATATAATTTTTTTCATGTTAGAATGCTATAATAAAAAGATATTATGTTGAAAAAATATTAAACATCATGGAAAGACTGTCAAGAAAATTATAAAAGAATTTATTTTTAATTCCTTTTATATAATTATTAACTATGTATTTAAAAACAAAAAATAGAATTAAACTATCAAATAGGTTTATTATTCATAAAAATTTTAAAAATAATTTGAAAAAATATTTATATATATGCTCGTATAAAATTTGAGTTTTCAAAGATAAATCCCAAAATGTTTGGGGATATTTTGATAAATGAATCAAAATCAAGCATTAGGTGGCATGTTCTTTTCCATTAACCGCCAATTAAGAGGCCCAAACTCAATTAAAATAGGCTTAAAAAAAATATAAATATCAATTTATTGTCAAATTTCTCTTACTTTCAATTTGAATTCTTTCTATTCTTATTAAAGTTGAAATATTGCTTTCAATCACATTTGTTTTTTCTTTATTTATGATGGAGAAAATCATGGTTTCAAGCCTGAAATAATATTTGTTGGTTGAATTTTGATGTCAGGGCTCAACTACCAGGAACAAACTGGAGGCTTAACCGCCAACTTGGGTTACAACGTGTAAACGTGGGTTATGAGACCACCCACTACCCTACTATCAGCATGCCTTTTCATCAACCTCACTTCCTCCATGCACACGTTTCTCAAATGCCTTCTTCCATTTCCATTTCTTCAACCTTCGTTCTCCTCTTCTTCTCCTTCTTCTCCCTGGTTTCAATCTCACCTCCCCTAATCCTCTCTGCTTCTGTTGTTGAAGATCTCAATAACTTACACCCACCTTCAGACTTCAACTCAACCATTAACAACAACTGTCTCAACAACCCTTCTCTCAGGTACTGCAATTCTTCCTCTCCTTTGGACCTCATTGAGATCTTCAAGTTCACCATTGTTGCCAGCCACCTCTGCAACGAGTCCAGGAATCCCAACTGCGTAGAAACCTTCCCTAAAATAGACCTTCACAGCCGTCCAAAGATCGCTCCGCTTTACTTATCCTTCACCTTCTTCTGGAAGTACTGTCCTTTAACCATTCTGTCCATCAATCTCTCCAACAATTCCATCAAGGGTGGTTTCCCATCTGATGTTCTCCAGTGTTCCCAAATCCAAGCTCTTGATTTGAGCCACAATGCCCTCTCCGGGGATGTCCCCATACAAGGCTTCTCTCCCCTTACCAACCTCACTCTTCTTAATTTATCATACAATCACTTTTCAGAGAGTAGGATCTCTGATTCCCAGTTCTTCAAACGTTTTAATTCTTCGAGTTTTCTTCATTCGGGCCTCGTCCCGGATCACCAGGGATTCACGATCAAGGTGGTGGTGTTCTTGTTTGGTTTTCCTATGTTTGTGATTCTGATGGTGGGCTGCTTGGGGTGGATGTGCATCCGGCGTCCAGATTTTCTACCAGCAGTTCTCCGAGGAGGAAAACACAAGTTCACACCAGCAATGCTGAAGGCAGCAACGAGCGGTTTCTCGAGAAACAATTTGGTGGGGAAGAGCGAGGGGGTTGACATTTATAGAGGAAGTGTGAGAGACAGCAGTCAAGTGAGGATTGAGATATACAGGGACGAGATCTCAGGTGAAGGCCGCAGGAGGTTTGCAGAAGAGTGTAAGGTTCTGGTTCAGTTATGCCACAAGAACATAGTTCAAGTAGTGGGGTGGTGTGACAACAGGAGATTAAGGGCCATTGTCACTGAATGGACCGAGGGAGAGAATGTTGAAATATGGGTAGCAAGGTCAGGCCCACCATGGAAGCAGAGGCTGAAGATTTTGATGGGGGTTTTGGAAGCTATGCGTTATCTGCAGGAACAATGGCCTCAAGTTGGGTATGATCTCAGGACATCTAGCATATTGCTGTCGAAGAATCGACAGCCATTGATTTCAAGGTTTAGGATTGGAGATCAAATCAGCAACACAAGAAGTAATAATTCCTACTCTTTTTCCATCTCTAGTTTTCACTCTAAGCACTGCCGAATCACTAGTGTCTCCTCTCTAATTTTTTGGTATTTCAGAGATTTACAAGTTTGGGACGTTGGTGTTGGAGATGGTAACAAACAAGAGGCCGCGAGAAGAGTTTGAGCGGGGTGAAGCGGAATTTATAGAATGGATTAGAATGCATCATCCTGGAAAGGTGCACAAGGTGATAGATGAAAGAATGAAAAAGATAGGCAATACAGTTGATCAGGCTACTCAGGGAATAGGCATAGGATTAATGTGCGCAGACCTCTCAAGGGGATGGCACCCAAGCTTCGATCTGATCTACAGAATGATGAGTAAACTCTCTGATTCATATCAAGTTCCAGCATCTCCTGACCATAAGAGATCTCATGGAGGCAGAGGTGAAGGACATAGGCGCAATCAATCAAGATGAACCTGCCAAACAAGCGTTACCCGCATGAACTTGAGTACATTTAAAGATGAGAACAATTGAGAAAAGCAGTCATCCTAACGAAGAGAGTGGTATTCTAGTCCCACACGTTTTATCATCCCTGTTTGTGTAGCTGTTTCAGAGCAAACATTAGAATTGCCTTTATCAGACTAATATTGAGTGAAAAATATTGCCTTATCCTATTTGTTTGTTAATTTCCCCTAAAGGGAGAGATGGGAGGAAACCGAGGAAGAGTTGGTTGTTGGCCTCCTAACTAGACAAAAGCTTCAGCAACATCAACTAATAGGTAGTGTTTTTGCGCTGGTGAAAGCTGAAATCTAGCTCACTCAGGATCTACAAAAGCATTCAACTTCTAAATATGCTAAAATTCATCAACATTTTTCTGTTACTTGATGCCATCAACATATCACTGAAACCATTCCCAAGAGCAGAATGTGTAGACATAAAATGCATAGTGGCCATATTTATAAGATGAACAAATTTATGATTCAGAGAACATAAAGAAACAGTCATGGAATGGACAAACTACAAAAAAACTTGCAGCCTTCCAGCTGGTTAATGCACAAAATTGAGTGAAGAAGAAAACGAAAGAGGGGACACTAAGAATACTTTAGCTTATGAGCAACTGACCTTATCTGGTCATAATATTTGTTAAATTACATAAATATCCAGCCTTTTTGTATGGTGCAGTCACAGCGTAAACTCCTTTTATTGATTCTTTATTTGATGACTGCAGGTCTGTTAGCTTGCATTTTTGATCTGGCCCCAAGAATTCTCTTCGGCATATCAGTTGTTAAAGCATACATCTTCACAGGAAATAATTCCCCAGGAAATCCCTTCTGATCCTGATATAAAACAAGGTTACTATTAGAAATATTGAGAATTTATGATAATGTAAAGGCCATGGAACACATTCAAACCCTTGATCAACTGACAAGATTACCATCTTATAGATGAGGACAATTTTAAAAACAACATTGGTAGCATTTAAAAGCAATTTCAAAGATAAGTATGCCCCTAACTGAACTTCTAAAGTTGACTTTCGTATTCATCCTTCTTTAGATCCTATTCTAGTTTGATAACTGATTCAAATTTCACTTCCAAAAGAAAGCCACCACTAGACCAAATATCTCTTCAAGTAATAGGGTCCCCATGATTTCAAAAATGTATTTGCCAAAATATGAATTCTTCCACACTTCTACTTGGAATAGAAAATGATAATAGTTGGACTAAAAAATTAATAATAGTTTGGGGCATAGCTTGTTTAGAAGGGGTAAAGGTATCAATTTGTTGATAGAGTTCAGTAGCCACCTAAAAAAATTTGTCCTTCTGTGGCAATCTCAGAGACTACAAGTAAATACTCTCTACCAGGTAAATATTTGTGGACTTGATGGTCAGTCCAAAGGTTGTAAGGGAAATATTTCCTACAAAGACGTGAAACAAATACAATTCCAACTATAGGATTCTTTACATTCCCATCCCAGACAAGCATGAGGAAATCTAGAGTTACCAGCTGATGGATTTTATTTAATATATCAAGTCTCAACAAAAACTAGTCAATAAGGGAGTCAGACAGCCTGAAATTTTTATGGGGATTTTAGACTCCTTTGACCTAGGGGATTGGTACTTTGTGCTTTCTTTGGTTTAGTTTTTCTTTCCCTTTTGTTCCCTGTCGTTCAGCTGCCAGCACATTTTTTTGATAGGCAAACAAAATATATCAAGATTAAGAAGCAGCTAAAAGAAATGGAATGCTCCAAGTATAGACAATGACAAAAGGCGAAATCCAAGAACAAGATTAATAAAGGAAAGAACAGAGGCCTATATCCTCATAAGCCCTTTCAAGTTCATCAGTACAATCTCATTAATAAAATAAATGAAAAAAAAAAAATTCAATGTCCCTGGAGGAATTCTAGACCAACTGGGAAGAGTGTTTTGAGAAATGCCTCTTTTAACTGATAGTGCACTCTAGAAATGTACCAAAACAAACACGGGCTATTCTATGTGCCTTCCTATGTCACATATCCACACTTCCATCATAAGAACTGCAGGAACGTTCATTGAACACTCATCATTTGCAATCTTAAGAGGAATTCCTCAATTCTTTTGAGCTCCCAATCATGTAACTGTCAAACAAAACAAGGGCTCCAACATCCCCTTTCCCCTAGCTGCTCTCACACAACCACTACATAAGAATCCTTTGCATTGGCAATACCTAAAAGGGATGGAAAGGAATCGCTCAACAATTACTCACCACACCACCTATCCTACCAGAATTTTACCTCCTTCTCTTCCCCACTATGAAACAAGATACGCTTTTAACAACATCCCATCCTTTTATAATTGCCTCCCAGAGGCCTACTCCATGCCTATCCCTTCCCTCACATGAACTCCATCCCCTGCTTCATCCTTCTTCATACTTACTTCCTCTTTATCGATATTTTTTTTTCATTTATTATTAAAAGAAATCAACATGCCTCAACAAGAATTTAAACTATTGAATTTGAAGATCTTCTCAGAGCATTTTCAAGGGTTCTACATTGCCCATAAAATTTAAGGTTGAAGTTTAGTGCTAAAATATTGAAATAAAGTTGGCATTTTGGTAAATTGGTCAAGCATATGGGATTCAAGAAAAGGTGGGCTCTTATCTTTTTCTTAATGCTGATGCAAAATTATATAATAAGGAACCCAGCAACCTGTAGAGACAATTTAAGCCATCTCCTTTCTAGAAATTATATTCCAAGCACTTTATTTACTTTTTTTTCCTTATTAAGGAGATCCCCAGATGAGTTCCTTTTTCACTTATGTCTTTGTTTATTTTGATTTTCTCTTCTTTCAATTAAAGAGACTCCAAGCACTCTAATTTGGACAATTTTACACAAGAATTTTTTTGGAAGAATTAGCAAGGTCTAGAAGTGATGCTATATAATTTCTTCTAGAGACATAATTCTTTCTGCTGAAGTTGAGCCCAAAGACGATAAAAATCCTTATATATTTCTCCACCTTTATCCTAAGTAATGCTTGTGAATGGATTTAGAACACAAAGTATATAGAAAATCCACTTATCAAACCAAGTTTGATGGCTTATTTTGGGTTTGCAAGTGTGACAGTGGGACAAACCTTCGATTTGTAGAGGTGCAGTCCACACTGACCAAAGAGCTCCTTGAAGTACAAATCTGACCGGGTAATGCTTCTATCTTCTTTGTCCAACACAAATCCTGCTTTCAATTCAAAAATTACTTCCAGAAGAGGGCATGTCTCTAGTTAGTATGTGGTTACTTCGCAAATATATGAGACAAAGTTTGTCTAGTTAGCTGGTGAAAGCACTGTGAAACAAATATTACAAACAATGCCTCTATGGCCTTATCCTATTAAATAGTATAGCAATTAACCAATGATGATGCATGCGGCCTGCATACAGTGGCTTGTTCATGACCTATTTAAGGTTCACTAAAAATAAATCACTGGTGGAACTAATCCACTTTTAGGCTGAACTTCCTAGCATACCTGTTTCATTTAAAGTTTTTATCTCTTAAGCTATCTACTTCTGCAGCTTCATTATTAGGGAGTTCAATCCTCATTTCACCATATATACTTCAAAAAATAAATAAATAAATAAATAAAAATATCCAACATTATAAAGAGACACATACAACGACTATTTACTTATTTTAATTATTGTTATCACGATATAATAGGCAACCTAGTCCTAGTACATCACCCAGGGTATTAGATTGTGTTACATTTTCCACAAAGAACCAATGTGTTCAAACCTGAGCCTTTCAGCAGACCCATAGTGACAGTTTCACTGTCCAGGGGTCCAACTAGCTCAGTCAGCAGGTTGAACAATGACATCAGAATGAGGTAACAAATATAAAATATAAAATATAAAAAAATACTGATAAGATGATTTTTCATTTAGTTGAATATATATTGCCAGAAAAGGCATCTACATATGTATGCATGTATGTAAATATTTTTCAGGAAATCATGAGCAGCAGAGATAGTACAAAAGATTTGACAAAAGATACAAATGCAACAAATGCACAAATAGCATTAAGCAGAAGTCACCGCAGAAAATTTGAATATATTATTCCAAAAACTCAAAAATAATATAAATATCACAGAAAATTTCAATAATAAGAAGATGGTGAAACCCTAACTGACTGAGGATGAAAAGAAACTCATATTAAATAAACTCCAGTCCATCTCCCCCACCCCAAAAGAAAAAATAATAATAAATAAATAAATAATCAATTAATTAAATTATTTATATCCAACTTGAAAAGGCATCTTCATCTTGGAGGATGGTTTTCATCTTCTCAACAGTACAGATAAAGTCTGGCACAAAAACTGAATTCATCATTGGACAGCAGAAGAAATGGAGAATTATGTATTGGGTGTGGAAAGGGGTGTAATTGGTATAAAGGCTACAAAACTGTGTAAATTGGTAGAAAGCCCATAATGAGTAAAAAGACAAAAATGTCATTCTTTTGTCTTTTTCTTTATTTTGTCCTTTTCTAGTTTTTTATTATTAATTATTTTTTCTTCTTTACTTTTTCTGGTTTTTTATTATTATCTTTTCATCTTACTTTCTACATTTATTATTATCATTATTATTATTTAATATTAATATTATAATTTGATGTATTATAACATATAATTACTTATTATTAAAAACATATGAATAATATTGATATTATTATGTACTGCATATAATGTAGCTACAATATACATTTAGTGTAGGTATTGTGTACATATACATATACATACACACACACACACACATATATACAAACATATATATACACACACACTTACAAGGAAATAAAAGGTTGAGCTCCCCAAGGCAACTCTTATCACCATCCAAGGACCTGCCCTTAAATTAACTGCATAACCCACTTCTCAGTAAATATATCTCACATCTAGCACTCACATTTTAAGCTCCCATTTTACCATTCAGCTTTTTTATTAGCACATTTACTCAAATTAGGATCAGGCCCATTTAACTTCTTGTGAAATACATCTAAAGCCTAGTGCAATATTATTGGTTTGCCAGCAGATATTCTGTTCATTAGCTAGGTATAAACCCTTTTCCTCTTTGGACTTTGTGCAGCCTGACTTTATCAAAACATGATCTCTTCTCAATAACCATAGAAAATGATTGGATAAAAAGAACATGACTTCTTTATCCAAGCTTCATGGGCACATTTCTATACTGTGGAAAAATGAAACTGAGACTTATTTCTTGGGATAATAAACCCATAGAACAGTGTTTTGATCATGAGCAGAATTGTATAGTAGGGAACAATGACACAGACTTATTTCTTGGGATAATAAACTCATAGTTCAGTGTTTTGATCAATAAGACCACATGAATTGAGTCACTCATAACTAAATTGCAAAAATAGAAAATAGAAAAAATTGAATAGTACAACCTATCTTTATGTCAATTATTTGTCAAAGTCCCATCACAAAGAAGAGAAGCAGGTGGAAATGCATGAAATGAAGCCAGGCACCATGAAACAAGGAAGAGACAGAAAAATAGTACCAGATCTTGCAATGTTCTCCTTCAGGACAAAAAATCCCCCAGGTTTCAGTCCAGCCTGAAAGTGGAATATTTGTTAGCACAAAACACAAATTTAGATATTAACTAGCATTTAGAAACTAGAATATTATCTAATGGTGAAAAATATATCTCTTGGTTTCCAAGAAGCATAGAATGTTTCTTACACACACAATTCTAAAACCCTGAAATGTGATAGCTATAGAAGTAGAGGCAGACAATGAGTATGGCTATCTGGCATCACAACAGCAGCCTAGTAGGAATGAACACTTAGGTAGGTACAATATTTTCCTTAGGAATGCCGGCTACCAATAAAAACAAGAAACTTAGAGCAGATTGAGGGGAAATGCAACTAAATGAACCTACAAGCTCCAAATGCAAAAGAGAAAGAAAACTGGGAGGAGAGAGTGGCATTTTAGATCAACTTCTTAATATCATTTTCTCAAACATCCTAAGAAAGAAGAAAGCTACATTTCTCAATGAATGATTTAAATACTTGCAAGCAGCAATCATAGCTTAGATTCAAAATAGGGTGGCCTACTGCTAGTCAAAATATGTGAAATATTCATAGTTGTTAAATTGTAAATCGCAGAGTCTGTCATTTTTCTAGTTTATCATATCGCGTATTATAAAGTTTTTTTTTTTTTTCATAAGTAAAATATGCATATACATATATGAAATGCATATATATATATTGGAAGTATCAATTATCGGAGGAATAACACCATATCATATAGACTTGAGCGCATTGGCTAATCTACTCACAGTAGTAAAATTAATTTCATTAAAAGATAAAAGGATATAAAAAGTTAAATTGGACCATGTCAAATAAAAACATTAAAGAATAGATTTTGAAAAGTTTAATTTTACAAAATATGGGCTTAATGCATAGGCGCATCACAAAATTTACAAAAACAAACTTTCTGAATTTTTTAGCTATGATTTTTCCCCCAAATTCTAATTACACATAAATTACTATGCTTTGTTGATACCTATGTCTTGATGAGCCATCTCCAAATTTCTAGCTTTCCATGTTTGTTATAGACACACAAACCTTTTTCTATTTTACTTAAAATAGGATAAAATTCTTTCTTATCCTACTCGTAAGTGATATGATAAAATAAGATTAAGGAAATACAAATAAATAATAAAGGAAACAAACATCTAAGAGAGAGAGCGAGTGTTCAGACACAATATGCTCCAAACTCTCAAAGGAGTTCTTTCAACATTTTATTCTTGATTACCCATAAAAATAGGCACAATTATGTTAAAGGGGTAACTGAATCTAATACTGGCCCTAAAGACCATATATTTTGCATAATTGGGCTAAAAGAGTAGAGCAAGTTTTTAAATTGCCTTGTATTCTCCGTGTATACTATCAGGTGTACTTCAGGCTTTCTAATACAATTGCTTTTACTTATCAAAAAAAATATTAAGATTTCAAGAAAAGTTTTAAATAATAAATAAAATCTTTCTCAAAATCTATTTAGTATTCATATAGTTTTTTTTTTTTTTTCAAGTTGCAACTATTATATTAATTCATTTTTCATTAATTTAATGTTAGATTATTATTATTTTTTATTTTTGAAATTTAATTAAATAACAATTGTATAAGGCATGTCCAACATGTATATCATCGATTTATGTACATGTTTTTCTTCATTTTCTTTGTTTAGTTTCCATACCAAATTACTAGAAATTTTTTTTTTTACATATGTACAAATGTCAAATATAATTTTTTTTCACATTTTTATACATATACAAGCCAATTATACTAAATGTACAAGACATTTTCATATTTTTACTAACATCCATAAAAACATGCAAATATATTCACAATGAGCAAATGTGTACAAGTTTTGCACAACTAGTACAAATACCTTATACATTTTAGTACAAATTACCTTGTAAACGAGTGAAAATATAAAAAATTGTATTTGACATTGATACATGCATGTAATCAATGTTTCTGATGCTATTAAAACAAATAAAGAAAATGAAGAAAAACACTATATTCATAATAGGCAACTTTTACATGTCTTGTATACCTAGTGCAAATGCCTTGTACATTTAGTAAAAGTACTTTGTATATATGAAAATGTAAAATATATATATATTGGAAATTTATGCATGTATAGACAATATTTCCAATGATTTGATATAAAAAACAAACCATGAGAATAAAAAATAAAATAAAAACATGCAAATAGATAAGTGTAAATGGTAAAGGGTATTTTTGTCCATAAATTTTCATGGCCTTAGCAGCAATTATGCAAAATATGTGGCCTTTAAGGCCATTATCAAATTCATCTACCCCTTTAACATAATTGTCCATTAAAAATGTCTCCCCCCTAACATTGAAGGCAAACTTCAAAAGTCACAAGCGCCGAAAAGAATTTGAACTTTTAGTTTATTCAAGTCCAAAATGGAAATTCTTCAAGAGATCAAAGTTTGTACACAAAATTTTCAAGTTCAAATCCAAGTCAAAGGCTTTTGAATCTGAGATCAAGCATTCAAGCATTTGAGTTAGTGTTTTTTAGAGTAATGAAGAACCAGAAGGCAATTTAAGGATTGCATTTCTTTTAATTCCTTCCCATGGATCGCAACACAACTGACTTCAAAAGTTTAGGCTTCTTTTTTATGAGGTAGTCCCAATAAATATCTAGCAGTATCTTTCATAATTAGATTGGATTTAGGAAGATTTAGTTTACCTTTGCTCTCTTAAAGAATGAAATGAAATCGTCATCTGCAAGCTGCCCAATACACCACTGAATCCATATAACATCATATCTCCCTGTTTCTGGAGTGAAGTCCTAAAACAAATGCAAGAAATTTATCATGGGGCTGAAAAATCACCTACAGCACAAGACAAATATACAAGAATTAACAGAAGTCATATTATTTTCCCAGCCTGTAGGATTTATTTCACTAATGTGCATGGGCATAGAGAGTACCATCATCACTTGAAATATTTCTCCATCAAGGATCAAATCAATTAGCTCATCATAGTTATCATCGTATATCATACTCATCAATGTAATAAAATAGCTGTGTGATACATTTTTGGAACATTTTTGTAGTAAGTTTTTACAATGTTTTTTCCTTTTAATGATCTCTAATAGGAGTTGATGCTTGTAGCATTTGCAAACACCCTTTTAAAGTTCAAAAACAAAAAAAAAATGTCACTTCTTGGGTGATATGAAAGCAGAGTTCAAAACCCTTCTTATTAGCATTTTTTTTTTTTTTTTTTGTTCAGTAAAAAGAAGCAACTTATAAAAGAGAAACACCAAAAGAAGTGTTCCAAAGTACAGAAAGTATACAAAGGAATTCCTAGAGGCGACACAAAAAACAAAGGGGGACACCAAAAAACAACCCCCCTTAACCCAAACCCAACCAATCCACAAAGTCAACAGTGGAAAGAGGACTAGGAACCATATACAATTTGCACCACACCCAAAGATTACAAAAGAAAGAGAATTTGAGCCCTTGAATCAACCGCCCCTCATTTTCAAACACCCTACTGTTTCTTTCCTTCCAAACAGTCCAGAAAAGGCATAAGGAGCAGCCCGCCACACCTTTTTCCTTTTTTTGCCCACAAAGAAACCTTTTTTTATAGGAAAATAAGATTTGTATTAAAAGAAAGAAAGTATACATGTTGTATACAAAGAAAACCAAAGACAAAAAAAGGTGCAAAAACACAAAACCCGCTACCACGCCCTAATGAGAGCCTACCCAATTCACAAAATCTAACAACGATAATGAACCATCCTCAATATACAACCGAGCCCAATCCCAAAATAGATACAAGAAAGAATTTTTAATAACTTGGTCCATGCTTTCATAGTTATCAAAAGCTCTCCTATTCCTCTCCCACCAAAAAGTCCAAAAAGGACACAACGGAGCAACCTTCCAAGCTTTCTTCCTCTTTTTACCAACAAAAGTCCCATGTCAACTCAGAAGAACCTCTCTAACTGAAGAATGCATCACCCATTGGATACCAAAAAGCACAAATACCAACTACAACAAAATACAAGCTTTCGAACAATGGATGAGGATATGGTCACTTGTTTCTTCTTCTTCCTTACACAAGTAGCATCTATTAGAAATCCTCCAACCCCTCCTTTTGAGCTGATCAAGAGTCAAGATCCTGGCCCAAGTTGCTTCGCAAGCAAAAATTGTAGGCACCCAACAATTCCACAAAATGCCATAGGGGAATGACTCTAGTCTCCTATTTGCCAAAGAGGAGTAAAAGGACTTAACAGAAAAAGCATCATCCTTTGTAGGCAACCAAACCATAACATCATTAGTCTCCAAAGATAAGTGGTGAGTGGACAATCTCCCAAAGAAGGCTTGCACCTCCTCAAGTTCCCAATCATGAAACCGCCTACTAAACCTAGGACTCCAGAAGCGCCTCTCTAACAAAAGCCTTGCCATCCTAGAAGCGCCTCTTTAACCAAAGCCTTTCCTAGACTCCATCCAACTTCAAAAAACCTAAATCTGAAGCAATTTTCCATCAAACAATTTCCATACTGTTTCATTTGTATAGCACTTTAACAGCAAGGTCCAGGTGGCACCTTTCAACTGATATTCAGTATTCTGGTCTTCTGTATGGAAGGAATGTGGTATTCTGGTTTTGAAGTTTATATAACTTGTTTGCTACAAGATGTTTCACAGAACTTTTTTTTTTTTTTATCAGTAAGAAAAAATGTGTATTGCAAAAGAGGCACTAAAGAAGCGACTCAAATAGATACAGAGAAGAACAACTCACCCCCTTACAAAAGAACCCAAACCACTAGGAAAGCACAAAAAAAACCCCTCCCTTATCGAATACACACCCATTCAATAAAATCTATTAAGGTCGAAAGCCCATCTTTTATCCACAATTTGGTTTCCAACCAAAGTAAATACAAAAAAGAAATTTTCAGCTTTTGGATGGACAGCGCACCGTCCTCAAAAGCCATTGAATTCCTAGTCTTCCAGATAACCCAAAACAAGCATAACGGCCCCAAAAGCCACGCCACCTTCCTCTTCTTGCCCACAAAAGAGCCTCTCCAACCTATAAGAGTTTCCTTCACCGAATGTGGAAAAACCCAAGAAACTCCAAAGAAAGAGAGGAGCAAAGTCCACACCTCCCTTGTTCTTTCACAATGTAGGAGAAGGTGGTCAATCGACTCCCCACACTTTAAAAAACTAAAGTTTGTACTGAGACAAACCTTAACATTTTTCTTTTGGTAGGCAAGACCAACCTTAGCATCATCGTCCTGATATAAATTTGCCTTTCTATCTTCCCATTTAAATCTTCATCAAAAAGATACTTAAATGATGTAAAAATTGTAAAAACTATGTAAAGATTTAGCAACTAACAATTAACCACAACTAAATTTTTGGATGGAGGACTCCTTTAAGTCTTACACATTCGAGGATTCTTAGGCAACAACAGAGCCTCTACATTGGAAAGCCTTGCAGGTGATGAGTGACCTATGGCTTGCAATCATATTTTTAGTGAAGGCTCTTCTAGGATACTCTATCAAGCTCCCAGCTATCTTTGCTATCATCGCCATTTTTTATCTTGTTTCTCTTTTAATTTGGTATGAAAGAGTTTATCCTTCATTTTATCATATCACTTCTTACAAAGTGTTTATGTCATGACAATTCACACAAAAACACACATACTAAAGTCTAAAGATCAATTTTTTTGGACTGGTCATAGAATGATTTTTCTGGTTAGGTTTCTTTAGCTTCATTAGAAATAATTTTAAGGCTAATCAAATATCAAGCCAAAAGTACTTTGTTGTTAAAGACCCAGAGGCACTTTAATTTCTGTCTGTTGTTTCCAGAAACAAGTTTTTAAAATTTGTTCAAGAAACATATTTCGTTGTTTTGTCACTGTAAGTTTTCAGTTTTTTGTTTTTAGGTAACAATAACTTGTGAATAAGAGGGAACACAGATTTTCTGTTTGATCATATTCCAGAAATAGCTTTAAGAATGAAAGCCACAGAACTTAATGAAAAAAAAATGGGGATTGACCATGTCTATAACACAAAAAAAGGAGGGGAAAAAAGGGAAAATAAAGAAGTGCATGGAGAGCTAGTCTTGAAGAAATCGTCTGAATCAATTCAGAGATGGGATATATTTTGGCTTCCAACAAAGTAGAATAACTTCCAATGACTTTTGTTTATTTGATTAGCTGCAAAGGGGTAAAAGACAGGGAAAGGCAAGGGGAAGAGTGTTGCTGATGAACTGAAATAGGTTTGTGCTGCTGTAGAGTTTAACGGTTTCCTACAGCTGAAGACCTAAGAAAGATGAGTTTAGTAAAGACATACCAAATTGAACCAACTGACGCTTTGTCAATTTAGACATATCACATGGTCGGCATGTACATGTCTTGACATACACACATCACTAAGATTTACATGAAATGTCTAGACAAATTTATCAATCCTTTAAATGATCCATATTTTGCATTCCATCTGAAGCGAAGATGATACTAATTGAATCCCATGATAAAGCTATTAACCTGAAAAAAAAGATGCTCCTTGTATAGAGAAAAAAAAAATGAAAAAAAAAAAGAGAGAAAATAATGAGTGTATATGAATTTATTGCAATGGATATTCAAATTTCCCTCTAACTGCCTTAAAGCTCTTTCCCAAGAGCTGAACCTCCAAAGACTGGTAACGAAAGAACAAGCTCCAAGAGATTTTGAAACCTTTCCTGGAAGTGAAAATTATACATTGGGAAGTCAAAGAAAAGAAGCAGAGAGAACTTGAAAGGTTTAAATTGATGGCACTCAAATGATAACAGGTTATTTTGAAAAGGAAACAGGTAATTTCTTTAAACATTTTGACATTTTAGGCAACATTTAAGCTCGATTGGGAAGGGGAAAAAACAGAAGGATAAAAAGGTCAGCATGGTGAGTAACAGGCAATTGACCCTTCAAATATTTAACTTAGGACCCATTTTCTGCTGCTTCCTGGCAGTCCCAAAATATGTTTTGGCTCGTCACAAATGCCTTAGAGAGTTTTAAACTACACATTAAATCATTTTAATCCAGAAGAGAATTGGGATTCAGAAGTCCTTCTTAGCAAAGCTAGGATTACTGTGCTTTCCAACAAAGATACATGAAGAGGTTTTTGGACTTCTATTTTTGTTTTTTTTTCCCCTAATAATTTTGGAAATCCACCTCTTCTCTAAATAGGTCCTCTTGAAGAACTTTACTGGAAACAGCAGCTGTGACAGACAGCCCATTTGTGGTTTGAATGGGCAACTTTATAAGTTAGCTCTTCAAATGGCAAACTCATAAGAACATTGAACAGAAAAGGGAGCATGGAAGGGACATGAGAGCATGGGAATGGAGTGGATGATTGCATATTATAAGGAGTTCATACATTTGGGACCTGTAGAGAACTACATATGAAATCAACATTGTTAGTGGGGAATAGTGTGTAGCACACTGATGATATTAGTAAAAAATATCTCAAAGAGAAGTGTCCATATTCATATAGATAATTAAAAAGACAGCTAATCTGGTACAGTAAATGATTAAATAATAGTCTTTACTGTAAACTGAAAACTTCAACAAGAAATAATTGGACAAGCATTTCCCTAAGTCTTTTGTATGCAAAATTCTTTAATAAGAATGCATAGATTTCTCTTCTGGGCATCATGCACCCGTCAATAAAAAATGAAAAAAAACCTATAAAAAAAAATTAAAAAATAGATTTCTCTTCTTATAAATTGTTTCATACATTGAAATCATTTGAATCTCTTAGTAAATCAATTTGTTTCAAGTTAGTTTCAAGTATTGTCCTTATAGTTGCAGATCTATTATGAGAGAATTTCGAGGAGGCTAGATGGTTGGAAAAAGGCCTTTTTGTCTTTGGGAGGGAGGATTACTCTAATTCAGTCTTGTCTATCTCACATCCCTAGCTACTTCCTCTCCCTCTTTAAAATCCCAGCATCAATAGCTTCAAAGATTGAGAAGATGCAAAGGGATTTTCTTTGGTCTGGGGCGGGGGAAGGGAAGAAAGATCATCTTATCAGATGGGAGGTTGTTAGTAGACCAAAGGAGTTGGGAGGTTTGGGTTTTGGGAAGACTTCTATGAGAAATATTGCTCTCTTAGGGAAATGGCTTTGGAGGTTCCCTAGAGAAAGGAGTGGTCTTTGGCATAAGGTTATTGCGAGTATAATATGGGACACATCCTAATGGATGGGGCGCCAACATGGTGGTTAGATGGTCACACAAATGTCCATGGAAGGCTATTGCTCAAGTTTTCCATGTTTTTTCCCCTTTTGTCCGCCTAGTGGTGGGCAATGGGGAGAGAATTCGTTTTTGGGAAGATCTTTGGTGGGGTAACCAAACTTTGTGTTCTCAATTTGCTGATCTTTACAGAGTTATTTTTGTGAAAAACCTCACTGTCTCAAATGTCCTTGGCAATTCCTTTCCACTGTCTTAAAATTTTAACTTTCGCTGCAATCTTACGGATTCGGAAATTGATCTCCTTCAAAGATTAATGTCCTCCCTTAGTTCTATGCTTTTCTATCCTTCTTTGGCAGATTCAAGAGCGTGGTCTTTGTCTTCGTCAGGATTGTTTTCAATGAAATCTTTTTTCTTGGCCTTGTCAAAAGTCTCAAATCCTATCTTATTCCTTCCGGCCAAGTTCTTGTGGAGTTCAAAAGCCCCTTCAAAGGTTAAGGCCCTCGCTTAGTTAGTAGCATATGGGAAGGTAAACACCAATGATAAATTGCAATTGAGAAGATCCTACAAATCCCTCTGTCCTCAATGGTGCATTCTTTGCAAAGGAAGTGGAGAGTTGATTGACCACTTTTTTCTTCATTGTCCTGTTACCATTGGACTCTGGCACAAGTTGTTCAATCTAGCAGGGTTGGTTTGGGTCCCTCCAAGGGATTTTGAGGACATGTTGGTTATTACTTTTAAAGGCTTGGGAAACTCATTAAGAGGCAAGACACTTTGGCAAATCGCTTGCCTTACCTTGATTTGGTTGGTGTGGCAAGAGAGAAATAATAGGATCTTTGAGGATAAAGGGAGAACGGAAGAGATGTTATGGGATTTGATTCGGTTCTATTCTTCTCTAAGGGCTTCTTGTACTGAAGCTTTTAGAGGAGTTCCTCTAAGTGTTTTACAACTCAACTGGATTGCGATTTGCGCTTCAAAAGTTTGAAGTTTGTTGGGGTTTCTCTTTGTTTTTAGAGTTCTATTGTTGGGAGTTTTCTCCTTTGTTCAGTTTGTGTAGGAAGGACCTCTCATCCTTCCCTTGCTTTCTTCTCTTTCTTTTGTAACTTTTCTTTCTCCTGTATCTTTTCTTCTATTAATATATTCTTCTTCGTTTCTGATCAAAAAAAAAAAAAAAGAAATGTAAATCTTACAAGAATCCAAGTGAAAAAACAAAAGATTGCAGTATCTAATTGGGCCACAAAGCAGAGGAGCTGTAACTAAAAGCCAAATTCCCAAAATGTCACCAAGTTCTAAGCATTGAATGGTTTGGATAGCTAACAGCCCTATTAGTTAATCGGATCATTACTTAAACCTGATCTGTTTAATCAGAATTTAGTAAAGAATTTCCACATGGTAGTCTGTTAAATGCATCCAGAGAGAAACCTTGTCATCGCATTCCCCCCTGAGCCAAAGCAAGGTGCATCATGCATGCCTCACTGACCCTGTATGGCTTTTTCGCACCTAGGGAAAATTTTAATAACACTAAGCAAATGCAACCGAAATGGTCCAGAACAGACAAGAATGATCCAAAATGGATAAAAGCTGGACAATTTTAAGAAATTGGAACATAGGTGCTTTCACCTAGAATTCCCATCTAAAACAGAATGTTTCAGCTCATTTTGACAAAATGAAGCAAATTTCATAACACTCGTGAAATCAGATGAAACTTGAAAAAATATTCTATTTTCTGATGAGCGCGGTTAAATGAATCATCTGCCTATCCATTAAACATGAATGAATTCATTCTAAGAGTTTAATAAATGATCTACCTTTCCTTTTTCTTTTCTTTTTTTCTTTTTCCTATTTTTTTTTTTTTCTTTCTTTTTCTTTTAATGGTTATTATTACATTATTTTTGGTGAAAACAACCTTCTACTTGACCAAATCGTTTATTCAAAAGCTATCAAAATCAAAGATGATAAATTTTGCAGCTACCACGAAAAGGCACTAGTAACACATTTTTATAAGAAACATAGACAAGTCAAGGCTCTAAACAGTTACCCTAAGACAATAAAATGCAATCACTTCCTTTTTTGGGGGGCAAACCAAGCGGTTCTTGGCATGCATATATGTTAGTGTCACTAAAGATTTATCAGATATGAGTACATTATCAATTGATTATTCTTTCTCCTCTTCTTTTCACCTCTTGGTTAAGCAACCTTCTTCAATTATCAAGGAGTTGGTTTATTCAAATCTAGATTTCACATATCAAACTTCAAATCTGTAGATTTATGGACACGGTGATCTATAGCAATTATTCACTTTGAAACTGTACATGTGTATAGCAGAGTTTTTATTATGTGCATGTGAGTAATATCCAACTAGATTTACCTGAAGTGGAACACAATAAAAGTTGGCTGCCTTGTGCATATCCGAAAACATAAGCTTTCCAGAAGCCAAAGTTTCACGGGCAGCCTCCAAGAAATGCGATGCTGGCTCGACAAGATCAACCTATATCCAAACAAATTACATTAACCATTGAAAAACCTAACACAATCGGTTGAATCATGAAATTCAAACTGTCAGCAGGTTTACAACAGGAACCAGTTTAGAAAACCCAAGATTTATTGCAGGCTGATGGAACAATCTAATTCATGATAAGGGCAATTTGACATGGACTAGTTTGAGCATGTAAACAGTTGATCTAAAGTTGGATTAAATAGTGAGTTTTTCATACAAATGATGTTTTGTGAAGGCTATCTTATGTATATTAGCAGTATCTGCATTTTTTAAATGCATGATAATACTCATTCTTATCTGCTCATCAAAAGAAAGAACAAGAGAACAAAGAAGGATTAGATATCTGTAAAGAAATAAAAACAAGTACCCACCCCTAAACACACCATGGACAAAGCCCTAATTAAAACAATACACTACTTACCAGAAATAACCCTACTCCTTGAGAAAGGAGCCCCACAACCCAAAAGGATCATGATAATAAGAATGCCTGCAAACTCCTTGGTAAATGATACCAAAGAGAAGTCAAGAATTCTGTCCCACAATCCACCACATCTCTGCCTGTATTAAAGAAATTTTGGGGTTCTTCTTACCCCAGACCCTGTATAGTGTGGCTAGTAACACAGCAATGCTATAAAAGACTGCTCCTAGCATTCATGCTGGAGTCTTGAAAAGAAATAACCAACATGTCCAAGATCACATCAGGACCACAGATTGGACCCCTAGCAAAAGAAGATGAAAGATACTGCAAGAAGACAAGCCTTAAAAGAAATGCAGAAGTCAGCTTGCTTCTTGCTCCACCCACAAAAAGTGGCATTTGTGAAGGTCATAAGTTTTGTAGGGTCCCCTGAACTAAAGCAAGTTGTCAGCAAGTGAGCCACTAAATAAGCAAGGGTTTTGACTTTCATGGGAGCTTTAACTCCTAATGAACTTGATGGGAGAAACCATATAAAATTTGCTACTTAGAAAGGATAAGCAAGAAGGATTTCATAGAAAATAAACCTGATATAAAAAACAAGAAGAGACTCTTCATAAAAGGTAGAAAAAAAATGAAAAGAGAAATTCTAGAGACTAACCCATCAAAAGCCAATCCTAACAAACTCAAAAAACCAACCCCCCAAACCCCTATCCTCAACCCCCAAACAGATTTATAGGAATATCAATGAACTCTTCAATTGGTAAGACCTAAAAAGAAGCCAAGGAACTAACTTATGTTCAGTAAGTTCAATCTCTGATAGACCTCAATGTGTCCTAAACATAAATCACCACTTCCAACCATCTTTATCCAACTAATAAATGACCACTAGTCACCATGATATTGCTAAGATCATCATCACCTTCCGTTGATTGCTATAAAAAATTACCATTATCAGCATTCTTAACACGCAATTGTTGCTAGAATCACCGTAATGACCTACTCTCAATCGTATGGATATTGTCCACTCTAAACCTAAGAGGGCCTTCACGGTTTTAAAATGTGTCTACATGATTAAGAGAAACTCATACTTATATAGTGTCAAGACCTTTCTCATCTACCCGATGTGGATATCACAATCGCCTCCCTATGCAAACACAACGTCCTTGTTGTGTCCCACAAGATTGCGAGGCTAAACAAATAGCACCCCTCATAGGACCAAACAAATCCCCACACCAAAGTCAAGGATTGGCTCTAATACCATTTGTAATGATCCACTCCCATCCGTATAGATATTGTCCACTCCGAGCCCAAGAAGGTCTTCACGACTTTAAAACACATCTACATGGTAAAAAGAGTTCATACTTATATAACGTCATGAACTTTCTCTCTTATCTAATGTGGGATATCACAATCACCATCCTCATGGTCATTAGCACTACATCCATCACCTTTAATTCTTTATTACCACCACCATTATCGGCATTCTTAACACTCAATTGTTGCTAGAATCACCATCCTAATGGTCATCGGCACTAAATCCACCACCTTTAATGCTTTATTATTACCACCACATTTCTCAAAATAGCAACAATTAGTATATCACCCTTAACCACCTCCCATCGAGGTCACCAATACTTTTGTCATCTTCCTGATGTGTGAACATCTAGCTGCAAATTCCTACCTAGCTTTTTTTTTTTCTTCCCTTTTTTAATAGGCAAAAGAATTTTATTGAAAATGCCAAATAAAAAGGGACGCTCCCCAACTACATAGGTTGTATACTAAGGGCACTAAGCAACAAAAAGAGAAAGTAGAAACACAACAAAGCCAACACCTCCCTATGCTGAACAAAATCCAATTTGTTGCCTTTGTTTAGGTTTTGGGGAATGGAGAGGAAGCCATTGTAAATTAGAATTAGGCTTGCAAACTGAAGCACACAGGAGATTTGGGGATTAGGAGGATTAGGAATGGAGCACTCTTGGGCAAGTGGATTTGGAATTTTCCTAGGAGGATTGATTCGTTGTGGCTTAATGCTATTAGAAGTATCTATGAATTACATTAAAATCAATGGTTACTGTTGAAATTTGGCATTCAAAGTTAGGGTTTTTAATTTAGGAAAGTATTTTAGGAATAAAAAAGGAGAGATCATTTAGGATGATTCAGTTTCCTAATTTTAGGAGAGAATCAAGCTAGATTGATTTTTTCTTATTCAGTCATTTATGTATATATATGTGTATGGTGTGTACCTAAAGAATCAATAAAGAAATTCAGAAATTCTTCATGGTATCAGAGCCAGTTTTCTGAAACCCTAATCCCTTCTGGCCACCTCTTATTCAGGCCATCATTCATTCCGGCCAAATCTCTCTGGCCATCTCTCAATCCGACCATCTCTCATTCCGGTCATCAGTCCTTGTTCTCAGAGCCAAGGGCGAAAACGCTTTCCGGTCGGTCGAATCGTCGTCAGAAAAACATTCACCGCCGGCGACTTTTCCGGCGAACTTTTCCGGCGAACTTTTCCGGCGACGGTTTTTTTCACACCGCAAGGAGCATCTGGAGGAGATCTACAACTTTTCCCAAAACACCGAAGCCAGAAAACCATCCACGCGCCGCCCACGCGCGTTTTTCCGGCCGGCGACTGCATCTCACGCGCCGGCGCGTGAGGGCGCTTGAGCCACTTTCCGGCGACGCGCTTCCTACTCCAAGCTCGCCTGACGCCGACCAGCCACCCTACGTACCTGTTTCTGCCATCCAAGCCCTGCACGTGCCTCTTTTGGGGTCTTTTTGCCTCCGCGAGCCCTCCGATCAGCTTTTCCAAAGTCCTCCGGCTATTTTTCCTCAACTCCAATCCCTGCACGTGCCTTGGGAAGTGTTCTTCTACCTTTCCAGTCCATGACGAAATACGGAATGGCATCATCACAAGTATCCAGCGTCACGTCACCAGAATTAGGAGGCAGATCTGAAATTCCAAACCTTGGTGGCAGTGATTCCTCTCCTATTCTCATCACAGGACACAAATTAAATGGCCATAACTACTTACAGTGGTCACAATCTGTGTTGTTGTTCATTTGCGGTAAAGGAAAGGATGAGTACCTCACTGGAGAAGTAGTCATGCCAGAAACTACAGAACCGGGTTTCAGGAAGTGGAAGATTGAAAACAGCATGATCATGTCATGGCTTATCAATTCCATGAACAATGACATAGGTGAAAATTTCTTGCTGTTTAGGACTGCAAAGGACATATGGGATGCAGCCAAAGAAACTTACTCAAGTTCTGAAAATATTTCAGAACTTTTTTAGGTTGAATCAGCCCTACATGACTTCCGCTAAGGAGAGCAGACAGTTACTCAGTATTACAACACACTCACAAGGTATTGGCAGCACCTTGACTTATTCGAGACTCACTCATGGAAATGTCCTGATGATGCAGCAACATACAGGAAAATTGTGGAACAAAAGAGACTGTTCAAGTTTTTCCTAGGACTAAACAGGGAATTGGATGATGTTAGAGGCCGAATCATGGGCATTAAACCCCTGCCAAGTCTCAGGGAGGCTTTTTCAGAGGTTAGGCGTGAAGAAAGTAGAAAGAAAGTGATGATGGGATCCAAAGAGCAACCTGCCCCAACATTGGATGCCTCTGCCCTTGCGGCTCGGTCATTTAATAGTAGTGGTGGAGATCGTCAGAAACGGGATAGGCCTTGGTGTGATTATTGTAAGAAACCAGGCCATTATAAGGAGACTTGCTGGAAGCTTCATGGCAAACCGGCTGATTGGAAACCAAAGCCACGGTCTGACAGAGATGGCAGAGCACACGTGGCTGCCAACTCTGAGAGCACATCTGTTCCCGAGCCGAGTCCATTCAACAAAGAGCAGATGGAGATGCTACAGAAACTATTAAGCCAAGTTGGCAGTGGCAGTACTACCGGTGTAGCCTTCACTGCTAATCGAGGAGGAATGAAGTCGTGGATAGTGGACACAGGTGCTTCTGATCACATGACAGGAGATGCTACCATTCTTCAAAATTACAAGCCAAGTAATGGTCATTCATCCGTCCATATTGCTGATGGTTCAAAGTCAAAAATTGCCGGGACAGGTTCTATAAAACTTACTAAAGACTTATATCTTGACTCTGTTCTCCATGTTCCAAACTTGGATTGTAATCTTTTGTCCATTAGCAAATTGGCCCGTGATCTCCAATGTGTTACTAAATTTTATCCAAACTTGTGTGTTTTTCAGGACTTGAAATCGGGGAAGATGATTGGCAGTGCTGAACTGTGTTCCGGGCTCTACCTCCTCTCATGTGGCCAATTCTCAAACCAAGTCTCTCAAGCAAGTTGCGTACAGTCTCAGAGTATGTTAGAGTCTTTCAATTCTGTGTCAAATTCTAAGGTCAATAAAGATAGTGAGATTATAATGTTACACTATCGCCTTGGTCATCCTAGCTTTGTTTACCTTGCAAAATTGTTTCCCAAATTATTTATCAATAAAAATCCAGCATCTTATCACTGTGAAATTTGTCAGTTTGCAAAGCATACTCGAACAGTCTATCCTCAAATCTCATACAAACCTTCGACTGTTTTCTCTCTAGTACATAGTGATGTGTGGGGTCCCTCCCGGATAAAAAATATTTCTGGCACTCGATGGTTTGTGACATTTGTTGATGATCATACACACGTAACATGGGTTTTCCTTATGAAAGAAAAGTCAGAGGTCGGGCACATTTTTCAAACCTTCCATCTTATGGTTCAAAATCAATTCAATTCCAAAATTCAAGTCCTCAAGTCAGATAATGCAAAGGAATACTTTACTAGTAGTCTCAGTACTTATCTTCAAAATCACGGCATTATCCACATAAGTTCTTGCGTTGACACCCCACAACAAAATGGGGTGGCTGAACGCAAGAATAGACATCTCTTGGAGGTTGCCCGGTGCCTTATGTTTTCCTCTAATGTTCCAAACTATTTCTGGGGGGAAGCTATTCTCACAGCTACTTATTTGATTAACCGTATGCCATCCAGAGTGCTTACCTTTCAATCCCCACGTCATCTTTTCTTAAAACAATTTCCTCACACCCGTGCAGCCTCTTCTGATTTACCACTCAAAGTATTTGGTTGCACGGCATTCGTTCATGTGTATCCTCAAAATCGTAGCAAATTTGCTCCTCGAGCGAATAAGTGCATTTTCCTAGGGTATTCTCCAACCCAAAAAGGGTACAAATGCTATTCTCCAACCAACAAAAGATTTTACACCACCATGGATGTCTCTTTCTTTGAACATGTCTTCTTCTATCCCAAATCTCATGTTCAGGGGGAGAGCATGAATGAACATCAAATTTGGGAGTCTCTTCTTGAGGGTGTACCTTCTTTTCACTCAGAGTCACCAAATCCTTTCCAATTCGCGCCCACTGAGTTGTCCACACCCATACCGTCATCAGTCCAGCCATCTCCTGTGACCATCCAGTCTCCCATGCCTATTCAACCTATAGCCCCACAACTTGCTAATGAGAACTTACAAGTTTACATCAGGAGGAGGAAAAGACAGGAATTAGAGCACGGATCACAGTCAACATGTGGCCAATATATTGACTCCAATTCAAGTCTTCCTGAAGAGAACATAGGTGAGGATAGGGTTGGAGAGGTGTTAATTCCCAGCATTGATGATTCTACTCTGCCGATTGCATTGAGGAAGGGTGTTAGGAGATGTACAGATCATCCAATTGGGAATTATGTTACATATGAAGGGCTATCACCATCTTACAGAGCATTTGCTACTTCTCTTGATGATACTCAGGTTCCCAACACAATACAAGAGGCATTAAAAATTTCAGAATGGAAGAAGGCAGTACAAGATGAGATTGATGCACTTGAGAAGAATGGGACGTGGACTATCACAGATTTGCCAGTTGGGAAGAGGCCCGTGGGGTGCAAGTGGATTTTCACCATAAAATACAAAGCAGATGGATCAGTCGAGAGATTCAAGGCTCGTTTGGTAGCTAGAGGGTTTACACAATCCTATGGGATAGACTATCAGGAGACTTTTGCTCCTGTTGCAAAACTGAACACTATCAGGATTCTTCTCTCATTGGCTGTCAATCAAGATTGGTGCTTGCAACAACTGGACATAAAAAATGCGTTTCTAAATGGTGACCTAGAAGAGGAAGTCTACATGGAAATACCACCTGGTTTCGAAGGAAGTATGGCAAAGAATCAGGTTTGCAAACTCCAAAAATCCTTGTACGGCCTTAAACAATCTCCCCGAGCTTGGTTTGATAGATTCACAAAAGCAGTCCTGAAGCTGGGCTACAAACAAGGTCAGGCTGATCATACTCTATTTGTCAAGAAGTCTCATGCCGGGAAAATGGCCATATTGATAGTCTATGTTGATGATATTATTCTATCTGGGAATGATATGGAGGAATTACAGAATTTGAAGAAGTATTTGTCAGATGAGTTTGAAGTTAAAGACCTTGGAAATTTGAAATATTTCCTTGGTATGGAAGTGGCTAGATCAAGGAAGGGAATTGTAGTCTCTCAAAGAAAATACATACTCGATCTTCTTAAGGAGACCGGTATGCTTGGATGCAAACCAATTGATACTCCTATGGATAGTCAGAAGAAACTTGGTATCGAGAAAGAAAGTACACCGGTAGATAGGGGGAGATATCAGCGGCTCGTCGGGCGCTTGATTTATCTCTCACACACTCGGCCAGATATTGGCTTTGCAGTGAGTGCTGTAAGTCAATTCATGCACAGCCCCACTGAGGAACACATGGACGTAGTCTACAGGATTCTTAGATATTTAAAAATGACACCAGGGAAAGGTCTATTCTTCAGAAAGACAGAGAACCGTGACACTGAAGTATACTCAGATGCGGATTGGGCAGGAAACATCATTGACAGGCGGTCCACTTCTGGATATTGTACTTTTGTCTGGGGAAATCTTGTTACCTGGAGGAGTAAGAAGCAATCAGTTGTAGCCAGAAGTAGTGCAGAAGCTGAGTACAGAGCTCTTGCACAGGGAATCTGTGAAGGGATTTGGATAAAAAGGGTTCTTAGTGAACTGGGGCAAACGAGTTCATCTCCAATTCTGATGATGTGTGATAATCAGGCAGCTATAAGCATAGCAAAGAACCCCGTGCATCATGACAGGACCAAGCACGTTGAGATTGACAGACACTTCATCACAGAGAAGGTGACTAGTGAGACGGTTAGATTGAACTATGTTCCTACCAAGCACCAAACCGCAGACATCCTCACCAAAGCTTTACCTAGGCCTAACTTTGAAGACTTAACTTGCAAGCTGGGATTATATGATATATATTCTCCAGCTTGAAGGGGAGTGTTGAAATTTGGCATTCAAAGTTAGGGTTTTTAATTTAGGAAAGTATTTTAGGAATAAAAAAGGAGAGATCATTTAGGATGATTCAGTTTCCTAATTTTAGGAGAGAATCAAGCTAGATTGATTTTTTCTTATTCAGTCATTTGTGTATATATATGTGTATGGTGTGTACCTAAAGAATCAATAAAGAAATTCAGAAATTCTTCAGTTACTAAATCCGATTTCCCCTTTTAAAACTTTGATTTTTGAGTAGCTAGTCAAATTAGGAAGTTGAGAGATCCTTCCTACACTGTATAGATTGTTTACCCCTCTCTTGTCACTCATGGACTTTGGTTTCTCCATATCAATTTTATCTATCTTTTTTCATGCTTTTCTGAGACCAATTCTTCAATTGTCTTTCCATAGCATAATTTCATTTGAAAGTTATTCTGACTGAAGTCAAAGTCTTTGCATGGTTAGCAATCAGTACAACGGTAAATACCAATTACAAGAGTAGCAAGAATGGTAAAAAGGGTACATCATATGCAAGGAAGAAAGAATTAATCAAAAGATGTTTTAAAAGGCTTGCTGGAATTGGATTGGTCCACTCTAGTATTGCTTCCATAGAAATGGAGCATTGTCATTCTCAGTATATACACAAATACCAAGACAAAGTGATCCTCTAATAAAAGTGGGGTGCATACAAGAATTCCCCAATGAACTAAAATCGAGATTTGAGAAATGCAGGGTTTTCCAAGAAGAAACAAATGGAGAACTTTTTCTTTTCTTTTTCTTTTGTTAGCTTGTGATATCTACATATAATGAGAATAAGAACATGTTTTAACAGCCAAAATATTGACTTCCGTGTAGGTCAGCAAAAATCAAAGGTAAAAGACCAAATAAGAAAATTGAAGCAAATTTGATGCCACATATCCATTGCCATTTTCTGCTAAAGTTTGTTTTTATCTACTGCAACAAATTAAGGATTTTCTGCTCCTTCTTATGACAGGTTTTGGGACCTAATGCATCAATGGAGATTGACCACTTGGAAGAAGAGCAAGCTCGTGCTGAAGTCTTTTCCAGTTCTCCTTTTGCAGTTAAGCAGTGCTCGTGACTGGGGGATGGATAAGAGGCATGTATATGGAAATCAATCTTCTGAAACATGAGTGAAGACACAATTCAATCCTTATATTAAGCAACACAATAGAAAAGATGCACTAAAAGCCAACAAGATTTATCAATTCCAGAATGTTTGCTTGTTTTGTAACTGATACGGGTGCGCAAAGGACTCTCATTACCAGAAAAGAGAAGGCTAATCTATGTTTGCTTGTTTTGTAACTTCTATGGGTGTATAAAGGACTCTCATTACAAGAAAAAAGAAAGCTTGTCTTACCTCATTAAAATACCTTATAAGAAGATTCTTAGTCACTCTCCCGATGCCAGAACCACAATCTGCAGTAGATTTGAGTATAAAAATATCATAATGTCATCCATCAATCAAGTAGTTATTTTCACAGCAATCGAACACATCACTGATGCTGAATTTAAAAATTAAAAATGCCACAACAAAAGCAGAAACCATAACTATAACTCGCACAGGGGAATTTTTTTCCTTAATCAGATTCTAAAAGTTCACACAAGGATTTGAAAATTTTGCATTCCCTCTGAAACTTGTTTATAAGCTATTAAATTTTTAGATGTTTTATGGTATCAAAATTGCCCTTATGGATAGGATTGAACTATGTAAATAACAAATAAATTTTTTGGTGATTCAGCTAAACTAAACATTATTGTTGTCAAGGAACCAATTTATCCTAATACTCTCTCAATCAATACATTTTTTTCCTTCAGAATAAAGCATTGTTTCTGTATTCACAACTCTAGAACCATTATCTGTAATGAGCTTCATGAAAGTTTAGCATTCATTCAATGTCATGGTCACATTTTTCTTCCAAATTATTCAAGTTTCATCCAGATTTTCTAATCTAAAGAATAATTCATTCCTGAATATATAATATTAAAAGCATTAATTTTAGAAGCCAAACTTGGTCTCTAGACACCAGATACTATTAAAAACTTTCAGGTGAAACTATTATTAGTGAAACCGACCACATCAAGGAAGCATACCA
The DNA here is from genome assembly GCF_004353265.1 of Vitis riparia. Taxonomy (NCBI): domain Eukaryota; kingdom Viridiplantae; phylum Streptophyta; class Magnoliopsida; order Vitales; family Vitaceae; genus Vitis; species Vitis riparia. Next base: position 8,812,686 of record NC_048440.1, on the reverse strand, counting down.
AAAAATCAGCTTCATGGAGCAGACCAATTCTGTATTGCCCTTCTCTATATTAAAGAACTTTTGAATTAGTAACTGTTTAATCATATCAAGTTCAGAAGAAAGTCAATTGATGAGGACTTTTCTTTTTTCTGTTTTTAATAGAATGTAACTTTTCATCTTTTCAACTAACCTCAGCTTCTGATCTGAATGATCTCAAATTCTGACATATTAGCGCCGACTCATGAAACTTCTATCATATTAAAAACAACACGTACATGTTGTGCGCACAATTAACTTTATTTTTAATACAAAATTATCAGAATTAACATATAATAATAATAAATAATTATGCAACAGTTGAAACCTTTATTTACATGGTAACTAAATAAAGAAGATGTGACTTAAAATAATGTGGAAATAAAAAAATCATGTTAGTAATTTTTTTTAAATATCTTTTTTTTTTCCGTGGTGGTGCCCACAAAGTAAATTACAATTTTATTCTTGTCATCAAATTAATGATCTAGCTAAAAGCAAGGTTAGATAAATTAATTAATAGTATAATGACCATAGAGAGCCTCTCCATCTGCATTCCTAACAACATAGATTTAGGCAAGCAAAAAGGAAAAGAGAAAACAAAAAACCACCTCTCTCTTCTTGGTTCGAACTCAACTAATCAATAAAGCCTATGATTGACGTAAAAATAAGTCCAAGAAAAAAAAGGACACACATAAAGGAAGATTTGATTACTTGACCCGACTGTTCTACACCTTCAAAAGACTTTCTATTTCTTTCCTTCGGTAACATCCAAAACAGGCACAAAGGAACAATCCTCCAAGCCTTCTTCCTTTTCCTCCCACAATAGAACCATACCAACTCAAAAGATTGCCTCTAATAGAGATTTTTTTTTTTTTTTGATAGATAAAGAAACAAATTGAATTAAAAAGAGCCACCAAAATAGCAACCCAAGGTATACAAGAGACAAAGCTCCCTCCACTACCAAGGCTTAAACAAGAGAAAAAACCAAAAAAAATTAGAGCCTCAACAAGTGCCCAACTAATCAAAGAACCTCAGTAAAGTCAAAGGACAATCATCTGTAAGCAACTTAGATTTTGATAAAAGAAAGCAAACAAAATCACTTTTCAGCCTTTGGAAATAAAACACCTCATCATCGAATGCAATTTTCTTCCTTTGTCTTCCAAACCCATCCAAAACAAACATAGAAGGCTTACACTTCAAACCTTCTTGCGTTTTTTTTACCTACAAAAGAACCATGTCATCCCAACAGAGTCTCTTTAACCAACAAGGGAAGCACCCAAGATACCCCCAAAAAGCACAAAAAGCAACTCCCATAAAACCCAAGTCTTTTCCCCATGCTCATCTCCAAACAAATGGCAAAAATAACACCTATTTGCTAAAGACCATCCTCATCTCTAAACTTGATCTAAGGTTAGAACTTTACCCCATGCTACCTCCACGCAAAAAAAAAAAAAAAACCTATGCTACACCCAATTCCTCTCATTGGATAAAACTTGAAGTTGTTTGGTTCTAAAGCATTGTAAAGGGAATTAACTGTAAACTTGTCACTCTTTGTCGTTGTCCAAAGCATTGTATCTTCTGCATCCCTACACACTCTCTTCCCATGCAAACATGATAGAAATCTCTCCATGCAATCCACCTTTCAATCATTAAAAGGACTAGAAAAACAAGGATTCCACCCCCTCTCCTCCTCCCTTCAACATAATTCCAAACATCCTCCACCCAAATATCCTTGGAATTGACTAAAGCAAATAAAGAAGGGAAAGACACGCTTAACATATTGTCCCCACACCACTTATCCTTCCAAAATATCACTCATCGCTTGTTACCCATCAAGAAGGAACACCTAGTTCTCACAAGATCCCAATCCTTCCATATCACTTTCCGCAACCCAACCCATACCCCTCTCTCACCTCTTGAGAAGACCACCCCCTTCTTTCTTCTTCATACTTCCCACGGATAACCTAATTCCAAAAGGCCCATCTCTCCTTCGTAAAACGTCAACTCCACTTGCAAAGGAGAGCCTCTTAAGAATTGAGAGACTCTTAACACTCAAACACCTTTCCTTTTGTCTAAGCAAACAATTCCTCATTTAACAAGATGTGGCTTACGCTCTAACACCCCACCTCCCCAAAAAATGCCCCTCTAAATATGTTCTAACCTCATTCTAACAACCTTAGGAATACAAAACAAAGACATAAAATAAATGGGCAAGCTAAATAAAGTACTCCAAGTTAAAGTAAGTCGCCATCCTTTGGAAATGTATTATCTTTGCCACATGGACAACCTTTTACGAAATCTCTCTTCTACTCCATCCTAAGTTGTCATAGACTTAAGTGAAGCACCTAAAGGGAGACCTAAATAAGTGGATGGAAGACAGCCCACCTTGCACCCAAACTCAGTAGTTAGGTCATCCATATTATCCACCTTTCCCACAAGAATTAACTCATTTTTCTCTAGATTAATTCTCAACCCTAGAATCGCCTCAAACCACATAAGCAGTCAACATAAATAAGTGATCTGATCTTGAGAGGCCTGACAGAAAATAAGAGTGTCATTTGCAAACAATAAATAAGAAATCTAAACACTTTGCCAAAACCTACCTTGCACTTGACAACTAGATAAGAAACCTCCAGCCACGGCCCTCTTTAAAAGGAAACTAAGCACCTCCATTGCAATCACAAATAAATAAGACGAAAGTGGATTTCCCTGTCACAATCCCCTAGAGCTGTGAAAAAAGCTTGTGGGAGTGCCATTCACCAAAATAGAAAACCTTACTGTGGAGATGCACCCTTGATCCACCCAATCCACTTCACACCAAAACCCATTCTATGCAAAACCAAAAGCAAAAAATACCAGTCCACATGATCATAAGCCTTCTTGATCATAAACCTCTAATAAAGGAATACATCACCCACGCAACTCCAAGCAGAGAAAAAACCAACTACCATAGCCTCACCATTCCTTACCACCCTTGGGCACCATCCCCCTTCTTTTGTCCCATACCTCCCTATTATGGCTTGTTTCCAAAGGATCATTGGATTCTGACAAGTCTTTTTTCCTTCTTACCATCCATTCATTTTAACTCACCTCAAGATTTCAAGTAAAGTTTGGAAGAGCCTCCATTGAAGGAAAACAAATAGTGCTTTGAGAGTTGAAATATCTTGTTCTTCAATTAACTCCAGCAAAACTAATGGGAAAAAAAAAAGTGTGTGTGTGTGTGTGTGCATGTGTGTTTCTTTTTTGATAGGCAAATGAGAAAAACGAATAATAAACCTAGCAGCGTACTAGTCTTCCTATTTATGTATTTAAAAGGAATGGATCCTAAGTGCCACAAATGCATATTCAATAATTCAAGCTTTAACAATATAGCCTACATCAAAAGCTTTGCCTTAGGGAATGTGCAACCCTTCCAAAACTCATTTAGGACCAGTGAAAATAGGTTGTCCTACCTATTAGACTCACAAACCCAAAGTATCATCATTGGCAATCATCTGATAGTTGCACCTAAAATTCTTAATGCATAATGTTCTCTTTTATAAGAAATAGAAAATTTTTTAACAAATAAAATGAAACCAAATAGAGCACCACAAGGATAAAAAAAATTCATCAGTATATAGCTAACCAAAACTAAACTAAAACAAAGCCAAATTACACACCTAATGAAAATCAAATTAAAATATCAATATTATGTTAATCATCATTCACAACAATATCTTCTTCAATCTCATTAGTGCAGAAGCTCATACACTTTTCCACATTTAAGCCACCCTATAGTCATTATTTTCATGAAAGACTCAATCTACACGGCCTTCAGCCTTTAAAGAAACACCATAAGCAAGGGGTTCCAAGTTCTATCCCATGCACCAAAAAGGAGAAAAAAATTGCCAAATGTTTGACAATGTACTAATTTCAGTAAATAAACATATAGTTTAAAACTACGATAGCTAATGCAAAAGAGTGATGTTACAACTTCGCAAAATGCTTCTCTAAAGTTAAACTACCAATTAACTCAAAATTTCAAGTTTTTTAAGTAATAGTCTAACCATGCATATTCAACAACTCTTGTGCAGTCTCCTCTGCCGCAGAAGTTTAAATGAGGGAGGAATTAAGAGATGTTGAAGCTCAAGAAATTCCAAAAGGAAAATTAAATTCTCACCCATCTTTCATGTTTCCTTACCCACCGCAGAAGTTTAAATGAATGGAGGAACAAAGAGAGGTTCAAGCCCAAGAAATTCCAAAAGGAAAATTAAATTCACACCCACCTTTCATGTTTCCTTACCCACCTTAATGAATTTTTTTAATATGAAGATGTCCCTAAATAAAAGAAAAAAAATCCCTTTAAATGGATTCCCTAACCCACCTTCATTCAATCCCCTCTCAAATCCTTATAATGATAATAATAATAATAATAATAATAATAATAATAAAATAACAATAATAATAATAATAATAATAATAATAATAATAAATAATAATAATAATAATAATAATAATAATAATAAATAACAATAATAATAATAATAATAACAATAATAATAATAATAATAATAAATAACAATAACAATAATAATAATGATATATAATGAAGAGAGGAATGAAGTGATACGTTTTTTACCAGTACTTTTTATTTTTTATTTCCTTTTTGCATTTATTGAGGATCAAAAAAAGAATCTGTACAAAGGTTTGTCCATCCAATTAAGCCTTGACACTCTTCGTAGCATCCAACATACTATGTCCAAATATCCTTCACAACGTAGATATGTTCAATCCTTGTCTTCCAAATACCATGAAGGATGTCTGGACTTTCAAGGTAAGCCACCAACATTTTTTCTTTCTTTTTTTTATTTTTCTTTGGAAGGGTGTTTACAAGTTTTCAAGGACTAGAATTAGAAGACATACATGTCTCCTGGTGTCCTCAAAATGCAAAATATTCTTTTAGGTTTAAAATGAGAGAAACAAGATGAGTGTGCATACACAAATTTCTTATCTTGTAAAATCAAATAGATAAGAAAAAAAGCAAACAAAATTGCAATTTCTCATCCTTCCTTTGTACCTTTTAATCCTTAATTAATATATACTTTGTTGTTTCTTATCAAAAAAAGAAAAATTGCAAACAAAATTTGATATGGTAATTTTTTTATAGGCTTTTTTCAATTAATATCATGTGGACCAATAGTAGTTTATAAAAAAACATGGATGCAATCCTCTGTGGTTATTCTTTCACAAAAGAATATCTCCTAAGATTTTGCCTTCATCTTGATCCAAATGCGAGCAAACAAGTGCTTTGAAATGATGGTGTAATTGAGGGTGTAAGATGACTTGTTCTCAAACAACCTTGTTGAAAGTGAGAGAATGAGCTATCTATTGTGCTTGCTATCCTTCCACGAACTTGTTGAATAGTCTAAAGTTTTTTGGAACTTGATTTGACACTTGGGGCTTCCTTTGGTCGCTTTAGAAGGATTCCCATGAGTTGAATAGAGCTCTTACTTTGCTTGCTTTGGAAGAATCCTTATAGAAGAATGCACCTTTATTTATAAGTGAAGCCAAGGATTCAATTTGGTATTCAGAAATAGTTTATTATTTTTATTCAAACAATTTGATTCCTTAATTTGGTAATTTGTCTCATGTATTAATGAAACTTACCAATAAGAGAATATATATATATTTGATAGGAAACAATAGTATAATATATTGATGCAAGTAAAAATAAGTACAAGGAAGGATGAGAGATCCTCCAAAAAGTACACAAAAAGAAAGCAAAAAACTTCACAATTCAAGAATCTATACAACTATGAGGTTCTACAAACTATGTCCTATGCGAGAATATACAAAAAATAATCTATCATTGCTAATCCACACCCTTGGAACTACACACCAACATCTAATCAAGTTGGATCAAATTAAGGGGCACACCCTTAAAAGTTGTGATGCAAGATGCCCAAAAGGAGGCTAAGAAATGAATTAAGTCCCAAAGACCCTTTGAAGTCCTCTAAAATCCTGTCAATTCTCTTTTTCCACACAACCTATATCAGAGCAAGACAAGCAAACTGCCATAAGACCTTGCCTCTACTGGTATTTCCTAATCCTCGATATGAAATAATCATTATATCACATATACTCATAAGAGGAACCCAATCCATATGAACCAAGCCAAATAGTCCATGCCAAAGCCCCAAACTCAATGGGCTATATAAGAAGATATGATCTACCATTTCACCACTCTCCATATACAACAAACAAACATCAGGACTGATGGCTTTGTAGGATCTTCTCAGTTATAGCATGTCATTGGTGTTTACCTTCTTAAGTACCACTAACCAAGCAAAGGATTTGACCTTAAATGGGACTTGCAATTTTCAAACAAAATCAATAGGGAATGATGGGGTTTGATCACTCTGGTTGGATAGGACTAAAAAGAATGAATTTATTGTGAATAAACTTGAAGAGGATAGAGACCAAGCTCTTGAGTCATGACCAAATGAAGATAAGTGCAAGTGTGAAAAAGAGGACATAAGTCTTCCAAGATCTTCTATTTCAAGATCCGAAAGATTGTGACAGAGGTTTGGATTCCAAGAGAAAGGATTAGTGGACCCAAGAACTAATGAGATAGTGAGATTTTTAATTGTGACAATTTTGAATAGACCTATGAATTGAGCACACAAAGGTTGATCCCCCCACCACAAGTCTTCCCAAAGCTAAATTCTTGTCCCATCTCCCACCACCAGCCAAGTGTCTCTAGAAAAATCTGGAAAGACCTATGCAATGGCCTTCCAAAGACAATGATGCGACCACCTAACTATGGTGTCGGCATGCCACCCATTAGTATGTGTCTCATAAATGCTTAGTATAACCTGATGCAAAAAAGTGAACTTTCCTCAGGAAACCTCCAAAGTCATTTCCCTAATAAAGTGGATTCCTTATAGAAATCTTCCCAAGCCCTAATCTCCCTTCCCCTTAGCCTTACACACTAAGTTCCAACTAACGAGATGGTCTCTCTTATGCTCCCCCAAACCCTAACCATAGAAAATCTCTTTGCAATTTCTCAATTTTCAGTGCCACTAAAGAAGGAATCTTGAACATGGAAAGAAAGTAGAAAGGAATATGAGATAAGCACAAATGGATAAGAGTTATCCTCCCACCTAAAGACAAATAGGCCTTTCTCCACCCATCCAATCTTCTCAAAACTCTCTCAATCACCGAATCCCAGAATACACCTGCCTTTGGATTCCCCCCTCCCCCCAATGGAAGTCCCAAATATGGAATAGGCCAATCCGACACCTTGCAATCAAGGACCAATGCCATCCTACCGAGTCAATCTAGATCAACGTTGATGCCAAAGAGGTTACTATTCTCTAGATTGACTTTAAGTCCAGAAATATGCCTAAACACTACCAAAAATATGTCCAAAAATATTATTATTATAATTAATTATTCTCTATAGACTTTAATTTGATTTGATTTGAATTTCATTTATTTAGTTATTTTATAAAACTTTAACAAAATATCACCATGTGTTATTGGGATGACTTAGGAGACTTAATGATTTGGATACCACATGTACAATGTTAGACTCCACCATTTGTCAAATTCTAATTTGTTGAGTTAAAAAGTCAAAATGATAAATTGTCAAATCCAAAGATCAATTGAATAGTGACTTGGGCCCATCAAAGTTTTGGTGTCTAGAGAATGAACAAGGGGAGATGGCAAAGAATATGGAGGAGGAGGAAGAAGAGGATATGTCACTAGGTGTAAGGGTTTTTTCCCTTTTTTTCTCTTTTGGGAAAGAGTGGGAAAAGGGAATATTGGGTCTGGATAGGTGGTGTATTGATAAAATATAAGGGCTAAGATGAGTGAAGAAATAGGTGGATGAGGAAATTGAAAAGGTGGTTGGGAAATTTTCCTTGAGAAATTTTAAATACACCCATCTCATTTTTATATTTTTCTGAGGACAAATATGCCCTTCTCCTGTTCATTCACACGCACTTAACTTAATTCTTCTTCTAGGCTCATCTCATGCAATTTTCCCATAACCATAAAAAAATTAGGAGACTAGTGCTGTTTTGAAGACATGAACAAACAAATCATTGTCTATAATGATGATAAAAGTGAAAAGATGAGTTCTTTTTCAATTTTCTTTTGCATTCTGTTGCATTTTCAGAGCTAGCAGAGAAGGAAGTTCATCAAAGGGTGTCCGGGTCTCCAGGTTCGGATGCCTTTCATAGTGTTCAGACATGGAAATCTGGACACCATGAAAGGTATCTAACATTGCTCTATTTTGCATAGCCCATCTAGAACTAGACACCCACACACCATCCTTCTTGTTTCTTCAACCTGTTTCATTTCCATTTTCACTTTGTTTCTTCACCATTTTCATCCTAATGCAATTTAATCATACTTTGAACAATAAATTCTATACAATTTATGGAAATGGTAGGAGAGATAATCCCTTAGGGGTATTCTAATGCTCTCAAAACAGGGCCGTGGACTCAACAAAAAGGGAGATACAAATGAGGAAAATAGAGATAAGTTTTAAATTTGAAGTGTGGAAGACGAACTAAAGAAAATGGTGGAAGATGAGGTTGAAGTACAAGGGTGCTTTTGTAATAGAAAGTGAGTATATTAATAAATTATGCAGATTTAAGAGGATGGGACAAAAATAGCAGGTGAAAAGAGAATTGAAGCTGAGCAAATCCTGCTTCCAAAAACCAAAGTGGAATGATAATGCTTAGATACCCTTAATTTCATAAATTATTAAGGATATGCTACTGAATCGAGAGGCAATTTGGAGAATAAATAATAAAATAAATCATTTTCCCGTCTAAAAAATTACTTTGAAAGAATCTATTCTGGCATAAGTTACCCTAATTTTGTAAACACTACCAGGCAATGACACAGTATGGAGAACAGGTAATTTGGAGAGTAATTTGAAACGAATAATTTTTTTTTTTTTTTTTGATTGGAATAATTTGAAACGAATAATGGACTTTCACCTATAGATGTCACTAAGTGTTTCACTACAATATTACAAAGCACATGCATAAAGTTCTTCAATTCTACAAATATTTCCCAATGTGAAAAACTATTGCAAAGAATCGAGAGAGGGTACCTAGGGCAACAAGATGCTGAATTCTTCCAGCATCAACGAACCGCTCAGAGAAGAGTGTTTTAAGGAAAGCTTCACTGCCCTTAACATCCACATCATTCACATGGCCGTATCCACCCAACACACCATCCACCGATGCCTCCACACCCTTTCTTCCACAATAACACGAAAAAAAAGAAAAGAAAAGAAAAGAAAAGTTTTAGATTGTGTTTGGTTGGCGAGGAAATTGAGGAAAAAGTTAATGTATGAAAGCGCTCACTTCCCAGTAGCCGACGCCTTTACGGTACCAGTCGGTCTTCTTGTGAGGATCTGCTCCATCTCCGATTTCAGCTCTCCACATCTCCTCCGCGTTCTTGAATTCCCGGCCCTCAGAATCTAACCCACTGGCCTCCATCTTTGCTCTCCCTTACTCGCGACTGGACCCGCCAAGTGAGTGGCGGCACTCTTCAACGTTTTGCTTTGTTATTAGAAACGGAGTAGGGATCGGTAAAAATCAGTCGGGTCGGGTTTCATGTTGAGTTACAAAACCGTTAGGGTGAGTTCAATACTGACCCGCCAATGAAAATTGTGGTATTTTTTTTTTTTTTTTTTTTCACGAAATGTGAACAGTTCAATAATCACCTTATGAACGTTGTCACAAATAAAATTTTATTAAGAGTTATTGGGTTATTGATTTATATGTCCTAAAATTTATGTATTTTCCATTTAAGGAGAAAAATTTTAAGAGAGAACATACTATTTATGATTCAAACCCAATCCGATTATCAGAATCCATTAGAATCAAGAAACCCAAAGAGTTTCTGTTAGAACTAGTTATATAAAAGAGTTTTGTAAATTGATTATTTAGAGAGGGCATGGCAAAGTCATAGCTTTTCTAGGGAGAGGTGCAATGCAAGAAGCCTTTAAGCTTCTCAATCATTTGTTGTATGGAGGATGCCCTCTAGATGTCATTACTTACTTATAATGGACTAATAAAGGCACTTTGCAAGATTAGAATATTGAAAAATGACCGATGTTGTTTGAAGAAATATTGATGAGCAAGGGACTTAATCCCAATAATATTTCATACAATTTGATTAATTGACACTGCAAAAGGGTATGTTTGATGATTTGCTTACAAGCAAAGGTGTGCACAATGGGTCCATACCAAATCATATGACATATGGTTCATATTATTACTCAGCAACTCCACTCAACAGGTTGGCCAAGTGTTCTAGACCTCATATGAAACTATGGTTTAATCATTGCAATTGTTTATGTTGTCTAATTCACAAAAATGTCAACTTTATGAGTTTCAATTTTCATGCCGTTGTGCACTTGTGTTGTTCTATAGAATAAACTTCAAACAATATTCTTTTCACAAGAGACGAAGAGGGTTGGGCAATGGTAAGTCACGAATACAAGCTTAGGGAGTCAGGGTGAATTTCATTAAAGGGGAAACCTTCTCAATTCCATATATCTATCTATCTATCTATCTATCTATATATATAATACTATTGTAATCAGTAAAATTTGTTCTTAAAATTAGGAAAACAACAATGATTATCTCAATTGACAATAACAAAGAAAAGAACATAGGCCCCTACAATCCTAAAAACTGTTTACCAAACAATATACAAGTGAACAGAGAGTCTGGACTTCTTGTATTTATAAAAAAAAAAAATTACTACAACAAACTCATTCACTAAATGGCTACCAACATAAGGACAAGGTTCATTAACATTAAACTAACAAAAAAAATGTAGTACAAATAAGGAAAGACCACAGGTTTGAGGAACAAGTAGAGATTTCTATATAGGAACTCCCTTGTTGATCAAACTACATTACTGCCATATGAATGGGATGGAGACTTGACAAATATGGTTTGTGCTAGGAATTCTGGATTACTTCGTTCCCAACCTTGGATATCATAGGATGCATGCATTTTTCCTGAGGGATCTCTAAATTTATTGTAGCATAATAAAATGACAATAAAAACCATTATTAACTATAGATTTAGAGATATAGTACTCATACCTAGATATGGATGTTCCCAAATCAAAATCCATCCGATGAAAATGAAGTCTACAGTCTACAAAGGTCTCATACACCCAAAGCCTTTCACTCAATGACTCTAACCACGACCTTGGCATTCTAAAAGGCTTTGGAAGGGAGAAAGCTTTGGTTCTCTTTCTTTGGGAGGGGAAAATTCTAACTAAAGCTATGGAAACCTTAACCCAAACCCCTAAGAGGATATTTATAGGGTTCCCTTACTAGGTTAAGTGACTTAAGCCCACTAAGGCTTGGTCATTTAATATAGCCTAAAACAGGTTCTAATGGATTAATTAATCAAATAGGTTTGTCTAATTAATCAATTATTATTAAGCTAGAGCCCTTAAAAGCATGACATGATGTAATAAACTCTTAGATTTTATTATTTATTTAATAAAATTCCAGTGCACTTTTATCTAACCTTTTTTCATGCATTATATCTTATAAGCACTCTAACTTGCATATTTTGTATTGTATGTAACTTAGGTGCATTAAGAGTTGCATGAAAAATCAAGTCATGGGTTCCTTACAAATAAATGACTTATTCACAATTGGTTCATGAGTTTAGGCAACCCATTAGAGGTTGTAGTGCATCACCTCCTAAATGGAAGAATGATTGGTCTTGACTATTAAGATGGTTTCTTATGGTGAGTACATTATTGTGTATGGTTATACATTAGACAAAACCTATGGTGAGTCATGACTTAAGGCTATCAAATAATCATGACCTCACCAAGCTGCTTCATTATGTTATCTATTAACTTTGAGAGAATATTAAGCTTGTGTTGAAGTTAGTAATGACTTTGACCTATGAGTGAGATTATAAGCTAATCATATATTCCATATGGATTGAATCATTGTTAATGGAAGTCGGTAGCAATGAGTATTCTCAATAGAGGCACCATGATATTTCATGGGATTGAGACAATGTGTCCCATTAGGTGATCCTAAGGATATGTGTTCATGAAAATTATGACCATAGTAGTTCCTTAAGTGGAACTTGACATATGCTCTTGGAAAGCTAAAACATGTAAGTTGAACACACAATAAGAGGATATGTAACTTAAGGATAGTAGAGATAGTCTTGAAAGTGATAGTTTTCACCTTGTTAGACTATAGACATTAGTTCATGAAGAGATTGAACGCAATGGATGGTAGGTCACGGACCCAAGCACATGGCGTTTCGTTGTTACTTACATAAGATATTGTAGTTTAGTTGATTCTTTATAGTGGGATGTTTAATCAACTTCAAAATTGGATTCTAAGGGAGCCAATATTCCTATGGGTCCCAATGGTTCCCACTTTGAGTTCATATATCTTGTTGGCATGGGTTATGAAGGTCGGATTGACTCTAGATTCACTTTTGTGCATATGGGTATTTTGTTAATTACACAAGATTGCATAGGGGTAAGTGAACAAAGTCTCTGGATTGACTAATTGATTAATTAATAAGCCTTGTTTGGTTAATTAATCAATCATGACCTATTTTAGTCTAAATTAAGTGACCCAAGTGCTTAGTGGGCTCAAGTCGCTTAAGCCCAATAGGGAACCATATAAATGTCTCCTTAAGGGTTAAGGTTTCCATAGTTTTTCTATAGAGCTTTCTTCCACCTCCAGAGAAAAAGAGTCATAACCTCCACCACCTCTTTCATCTCCACCAGAAGTGTGTTAAGATCAAGGTTCGAGTCATCGAGCGAAAAACTCCAGGTTTACAAGACTTTTGCAATTTCATTCTTAATCTTCATTATGTGATATTTTGGCTAAGTATCATTATTAATTATTTTTATATATTATTAAGCTCAAAAATGAAACTTTAGAGTCTAATTTCATGCAATTCTGAATTCGTTTTCATAGGAAAATAATTAAGTAAATGTTTATATATTTTTAGCAAGGTATAGTGAGACAATTTTTAGTTTTGAGAGTTTTATTATTCTCAGAACTTGTTTTAGGTATATAAATTATTTTTAAAATTTTATAAACTCATCACATATTAGATTTAGAGAGTTTCATAATTTTTGAAACTTATTTGGATGGTAAGAAAAATCAAGAAAATGAGTAGCAAATTTGGAGCCATCGAATTGTGAGTTCTATTGTAGTTTTAATTGCGATAATTTTTTTTAAATAGTTATGACATCTATGATTTTACTAATATTTTACGACATACATATATATATATATATATAATTTTAAGTTGATAAATCATGTTTTTGTATTGAATTTGAGGAAAATAGAATATTTAATTTTTCATTTGGTTATCAAAAAGAATAAGATGAAGAATGTTTAATTATTTTTTACTTTTTTATAATAAAATAATTTTAAAAATGATATAGTTTATATATATATATATATATATATATATATATATATATATATATATTATTTTTTCCAATGCATCGAGTGGACCATGTTAATATGTATGATATGTTGAATGTCAATAAGGTAAAAAAAAAAAAAAAAATCTCTAATACAATAACTTTTACTATAAAATAGATGTATAAAAAAATATATTATAATTACAATATAAATATACTTATATTATAATACATTATAATAAAACCTAATTGAGAAAATTTTGAACTTTTTTTTATAAAATTAATATTTTTTTATGATCATACTATACTCCATAACATACTTATATTAAAAATTATTTTTTAAACCAAATGAAATACTAATTTGAATTTATGAGACTTGTAGTTTTTTTTATATATAGAAATGATTAAACAATTTCAATGCATTAAAGTGAATGATATTAATATACCGATATGATATGTTAATACCAATGCCAATAGGGTATAAACAAGTATTTCTAAAATTACTAATTTTTTTCATAAAATATAGGTACAACATAAATTCATTATTCTTATAATCCAAATATGTTAATGTTACAATACATTAACAACATAATTTTATTTTTAAAATTTTCACGTCCTGTATTATCAAACTAATAATTGTTCATTATTCAATTGAATAGTTGTGTGTTATTCAATTGAGTATTTATATGTTATTCAAATGATGAGTGCTTATAAAAAATAATTGTTCATTTTATTAGGGTAACAAAATTTTTAATTGTATTTTACATGTATAAAACAACATAACAACTTTAGAATGTGACTTTTACTTAAGAGAGATTGAAAATTATTATTATTTTTGTGATTGGTCCTCTAAAAAGTCTCAAAATTTTGAAAAAAAAAAGAGTATATTTTAAATAATTTAATTTCTTATAATAAAATAAGAGAAAATTATATAATTTTTCATTATTTTTCCTTTGACCTATACATTTTCCATTTTTTTTTTTACTTTTCCAAACTTTTCAACCCCACATAAGCAAAGGAGTATCCAAAAAATGACAAATTTACTAAATATACTTTATTGATGTAATAATATAAAATAATTTATGATGTTAATACAAAATAATAAACTAAATTAATAATACACAATTTATTAAATTATTTTCATGACAATTCTAACATTAAATTGGACTTACCATTTTGTAGACCCCCTTTGGGTGGTAAGGGCCCAGGGAGGTGATTTTTCAAGACTTCTCAATATATTTTAGAAGGGATAGGGGACCCCAGCTGCTGACTTATGGATCCCTTCTCTAGGCATGGACGTGCAGCTGCAGGGGGGTGGTTGGGGAAGCCATGCCTGCTAACTGGTGAATAGGAGGGCAGAAGAGTGGCTTGCGGAGAAAGACACCAAGAGAGGAATAGAAGGAACGACTGGATAGGAGAAAGGGAAGGGGGGAAAAAAAGAAAAAGGAAAAAAAAAAAGCCAGAGGGAGGAAGAGGTTGCAGAGGGACGACTAGTAACAGAAGAAAGGGGGGCGGATGGATTTTTATGGAGAAAACTTAGAGTCTTGTGGGCTTTTGCTGGAGAGATACTTCCACAAGTATGAATATTATAGGCTGGTTGATTGATTTTGGCTGCTTATTATTCCTTCATATATCTTGCCAATGTATGCATGTTGTTTGGTTTGCATGAGTTTCTCGATTGTCATGGCCATCTTTGCTCTTGGATCCCATTAGTTGTATGAGCCCCTTTCTGCTAGCACCTCGAGTTCATCCACCCTTGTGCATGGGAGTCATGCAAGTATGACTACCTTTTCCATACCCATTTCCTATTAAACCATACAGCTTAATATCCTTGATCCTATGCCCTTTATCTACTTCCCATTCTCCATGAACTTGGATCACCATCCCAATACCTTGCCACTCGTCTCACCCATCTTCCCCATCACCTTTTCTCCCTCTAACCGCCATACCCATCTCCACAAGAACTCCCAAAGCCACCCTTCTACACGCATGGGGTCCAAACATGCAAGCTGCCTCCACCATCTTCCTCCTCATATCCGTCATCGCTCCCCCCGTCTTCATCAGAGGCGTGTTTGTCATAGGCCTGGAGAGCTTCACGACCTTCCATACACGCATGGCGTCGTCATTCTTCACTCTCCCCGAACCGGCAGCACCTCTTGGACGTCGCCAGACCGCCACCACCCTCTCCGGCTACGCGCGCGTTTGCACTAGCCACCATGGCGACAGCACCTCCTGAACGTCGCCAGACCGCCACCACCAGCTCCGGCTACGCGCGCACCTGCACCAGCCACCATGGCGGCAGCACCTTCTGGACGTCGCCAGACCGCCACCACAGCTCCCCTCTTCATCGCGCCACCGCAGCTCCCCTCTTCATCGCGCCACCGCAGCTCCCCTCTTCACCGTGCTGCCGGTGGTGGAAGGCTCCCTTTGATGTTGACGTGCGGGTGGAGAGGCAAACGGTTGAAGACGGCTGTTTGAGCTTTGCCCATGATGGCTTTGGGCTTGGGTTTCAATTTGGAACCCAAGCCCAAGCCTTTGGTGAAGATGGGTGTTTGAGGTTAGCCCATGATGAGGCTTGGGTTTGAATTTGGAGCCCAGGCCCAAGCCTATGTTGAAGAAGGGTTGTTTGAGCTTTGCCCATGATGGCTTTGGGCTTAGGTTTGAGTTTGGAGCCTAGCCCATTTGCATTGATGGATAGCCCCATAGCTCCCCATGCCTGCCACCCTCATTAAGGTGGCCCAGGTCCATGTCAAGTCAGCCCATTAGGCTGCCCCAAACTTTAAGTAATTTTCTAAAAACCTTTGATATCCATGATGAATTAGTTTATTCATCCCCTTTCATTTGTTATCTAAGTTTATGTCTACCAATTTAGTTAGCACAACTTGAAGACAATTAAAGGACAAATTATTAAGGTTGGATGTCCTTTCAAGACACAAGATAATTCATATTTCGCCTTCCAATTTTTAAATTATGTCTAAATCACCATATATGAAAAACTTTTGTATAAACTAATTTATATTGGACTCAAGGAACTTTCTATACTTCTAAACTTTAATTCTTATTTTCAAAACTTAGGTCTTTAAGTAATTTTTCAAAAGTCCCATGCCTTAATTTAATTCTTCAAATATTCCTTTAAGTCTCATTTTCATTAATTAGAATTATAATCCTACATTTATTTAGTTATTTAAAAGTATAATCCTTCAAACACCCCCATATTTTAATTTAATTTTTCAATCCTAAAAATTCTTCAAATACCCATTTAAATCTCATTTTCATCAACTAGAATTATTATCCTATATCCATTTATCTATCTAGTCTAATCCTTCCAAAATCCCCAATCTTAATTTAATCTCTCCCTAACTCGTTTAAATCTCATTTTCATTAATTAGAATCATAATCCCGTATTTATTTAGTTATTCAAAGTTTAATCCTTCAAAAATCCCATGTTTTAATTTAATCTTTCAAATCCTAAAAACTCTACAATTTCGACTAAATCTTATTTTCGTTAATTAGAATTATAATCCTATATTTATCTAGTTACTCAAAGTTTAATCCTTCAAAAATTCCACATTTTAATTTAATTTTTCAATCCCAAAAATTCTACAATGCAACTAAATCTCATTTTCATTAATTAGAATCATAATCCCGTATTTATTTAGTTATTCAAAGTTTAATCCTTCAAAAATCCCATGTTTTAATTTAATCTTTCAAATCCTAAAAACTCTACAAGTCAACTAAATGTTATTTTCGTTAATTAGAATTATAATCCTATATTTATCTAGTTACTTAAAGTCTAATCCTTCAAACATTCCATATTTTAATTTAATTTTTCAATCCTAAAAATTCTATGATTCGCTTAAATCTTATTTTTGATCAATTAGAATTATTATCCCATAGTTATCTAGCTACTCAAAGTCCAATCCTTCAATAATCCCCTGTCTTAATTTAGTTATTCAAATATTCGTTTAAATCTTATGTTCATTAATTAGAATTATTATCCTTTATTCGTCTATCTTTCTAGTCTAATCCTTCAAAAGTCTTATGTGTTAATTTAATTCTTCAAGTCTTTGTTTAAATCTTATTCTCATAAATCGAATCATCATCCCATATTTATTAGTTGTTCAAAGTCTAATCCATAAAAAAAAAAAAAAAAAAAAAAAAAATCATGTCTTAATTTAATTCTTCAATAATTCGCTTAAATCCTATTTTCGTCAATTAGAATTATTATCATATATTTACCTAATTATTCAAAGTCTAACCCTTCAAAAATCCCATGTCTTAATTCAATTTTTTTTAATAGTTCGTTCAAACCTTATTCATCTAAATGTTATCTTCCTTTAGTACAATTATTATCATATATCTATTTATTTATTTAAAGTCCAAATTCTTCAAAAACCCAACATCCTAATTTAATTTTTAACCCTAAAAATTCCACTATTCTTCTTTATTCGTTTAAATGTTATTCTTGTTAATTAGTGTTATTGCCCTATGTTAGTCTATTTATTTAAAATCTATTTCTTCAAAAACCTCATGTCCCAATTTAATTTTTCAATCCTAAAAATTCTACAATTCGTTTAAATGTTATCCTCATCAATTAGAATCATCATCTCATATCTATTTAAAGTCCAATCTTTTCGAAAACCTCATGTCTTAATTTAACTTTCAATCCCAGAAATTTCATTATTCGCTTAAATGTTATTTTCTGTAGTTCGAATTCTTATCCCCTATCTATTTATTTATTTAAGGTCCAACTCTTCAAAAATTCAATGTCCTAATTTAGTTTTTGATCTTAAAAATTCCACTACTCACTTTCTATTCGCTTAAAATATCGTTCTCGTTAAATAACATTATTATTCCATATTACCTATTTAATCTAATCATTAAAGTTTAATTCATCAGAACCCGACTTTCAAATCTAATTTCCAACCTCGTTCAAATTCAATTTCTAAAATTCTCGTTCTCACATTTAGTTCCTAAAAGTCCGATCTCCAAATAAACTCTAAAATTCCAATTTTTTAAATAACCTTCGAGATTCCAATTTTTTAAATAAGTTTCAAAAATCCAATTTTCTCTCAAATAGTTTTAATTCCATTTTGGTCTTCAAACAATCTTCTGCTCCTCTTGGTTTTAATAAGCATGAACGAATTTCTCATAATTCCGAAATAATGGAGTCTGTGATATTAATTCATGCAAAGTAAACGGGTTGTGGTGAGAGTCCTACATGAGTGATTTTATGAATTGATTGATTGATTTAATTATCACACATGATTGATTCATTCCGCTTTATGGTATGCATGAGATTATTCTTTTAATTGTGTGCTAACCCTCTTTCTTGATAGCGCATTGATCGATTGATGCCAAGGTATGCCCCGTTCTCACTTCGGTCGATTTTTTATCGAGTGTTTTGATTCCCTCACGTGCATGATTACCCTGAGTATTCATTGATTTTCACATCAATTGCCACAACAACTTCATTTCATTAGTAGAAACCCGACTTTAGGGACTTAGAGGGGTGCTACGGTCTTTACCGTACCTTCCCGATAAGTAACCTGACCCTCGAACCCGATCCGGTTTTTTCGTAGATCACCTTTTCCAAAATAAAGAGTCACACTTAGGGTTTTCTTTCTTATTTTGTTTACCATTTTAAAATAAAGCAAAAATAAGTGGCGACTCCAAGTCATTTTTGAATAAATAAAAATCATTTTTTAAATAAAAATCGATCTCGTCATCGAGTGGGAAACGCATAAGCCGAAATGTGGGGTTCACACATTTGCAATCCATGGAAATAAATAATAAAATTATCTTTATTTTTTACTTTTCTAAGTAAAACTTTGTAAAATAACAGTGTCATTATTCAAAAGGGAAAAATAATTTATTGTGAAATGAGTTAATTGATTGTCATTCTCACAAAGTTATTTAAGGATAATATAAAATTGACATTCAAAGGGTAAAATTGTTCTATAATAAATTTTGTCATTCACACAAATTCTTAAAATAGGTGATCCTTCTCGGTAATTATCACCTCCCACCCACCCACCCTTTTTGATAATTTGTCCTTATAAATATTAGTGTTTTCTCCTATTTAATTATGAAAAGTAATTTTTTTTATGTACTATATATATATATATATATATATATATATATATATATATATATATATATATATATATATATATATATATATATTTTGCAAGGATTATGAAAAACCAAATAGATTGAGAAGTAGGTAACAATTTAAAGGATATAAAAGCAATATATAAAATGATAGGGAATAGAAAAATTATAATTAAATATATTATGATTTTGGGCAAATTCTCATAAATGCACCGTGGAAATTAATATGGAGCTAAAATAATTTTAATCGGTTAGAAAAAGACAAATCAAAGAAATAAATTGTTACAATATACCCTAGAATTTTGGCAAGGCTTTCAAAATGATAAGCATTATATGCTTCATGCAGGAGTCCATAAGACAATTTTGTCGAATTTTTGATAAGAGTACGACAGTTTTAAAAAATAATTCCTAAATTACTATAGTGAGAAAAATAATTTTAAATCTATTGTAGTTTTTACTAGGTAGGAGAGAGGGAATAAATTTTTATTTTTTTAATTGTCTCTTCAAAAGATGATTTATGACCTTTTAAAATAATTATTAAAAAAAAAAATCATCTTTCCAAGAGACGATTTCTCAAATTTCATTTTTTTTATATGAGAAATTGTCTCTTGAATATACAATTTGGGCGAAAAAAATAATTGAGAAATCGTCTCTTCAAGATAAATAATACAATTATTTATCTATATATTATAAAAAAAATACAATTTAATATAAATATATATATTATAAATCCAATTTGGAATTAAAAAATTAATTATACTCATACAATTATTTATAATAATACAATTATTATAAATATATATTATAAAATTAATTAATTTTATTTACTAAATTTAATATAAGATAAATAATATTTATCTATTATTTTTTTTCTTTCACTTTGCAGTTAAAAAAATATATTATCAATTTATGTGAAAAAATGAGTTTAAAAAAATAAATTTCTTTTTAATTTATTAAATAATTCTTTACAAAATAAATAATTTTGTTTTGTTTTATTTTTAAAATTAATTTTATT
Organism: Vitis riparia; assembly: GCF_004353265.1. NCBI lineage: Eukaryota > Viridiplantae > Streptophyta > Magnoliopsida > Vitales > Vitaceae > Vitis > Vitis riparia. The sequence continues at coordinate 8,792,093 of NC_048440.1, read as the reverse complement.
ATATAAACTTTAAGATTAAAAATATTAATCTTTAAGTTAAAATTTCACCGTAAAAGGAATAAAATATTTAAAAATAAATTAAAAATTTTCATTGTTCTTAATCTTCAAATGTTTCTTTAAATTTATTCAATTAATTAAAACTAATAAAATTAATTTAGTTTGATATTGTTTTCTATTTATAAGATAATTAATATTTATCTATTATATTTTGTTTATGTGAAAAATGATTTTATAAAAAAATTGTTATTAATTTATTAAATAATTAAATACAAAATAAATAATTTTTTTGTTTTAATTTTTAAATTAATTTTATTATATAAATTTGAAAATTAAAAATATTAATATTTAATTTCAAATTTCACTGTAAAAAGAATAAAATATAAAATAAATAAATTAAATTTCAATTAAAATTTTAGCATTGAGAGCTATAATTTTTTTTTGAGTATTAATCAATTTAAAAAGAAATAGTAATCATTTGTATATTAAAATATTTTATTTAGTAATTATAAATGATAAACAACTAAAGTAATTTGAAAAAATAATAAAATATTTCTTTAAAAATAATTTAATACACTTAAAATTAGAAATTATTAACTATTTTTTATTAAGAAAAAATTAAAATGTTTTTTGGTTATATAATTTATTTTTATCTTTTTTCAATTTTTAATGTCATAGGTTCTAAGAAAATCAATCAAATAAAAAAGAATAGCAAAATAATGAAATCATTTTTTCAAAAACTATATATCCAAATAAAATCCTTAAAATTCAAATACACTATATCATAAATATAAACACCATTGTTTTCCTTAATTATCAAATTTTTTAATATTAAATAATTAAAGTCACATACTCTCATGGTTATAAAAAAACCAATAACATTGTTTATGTAAATGCTAAAAAACCAACAAACAACCCAACAATTAATAAAATATCAACCATAAAAAAAAAAAAAAAGTTATTATCATAAATGCAAAAAACCAATAACCTTGTTCATATGAACCATCAACAAAGAAAATGTATATATATATATATATCAACCAATTACTTGTATTAATATTTTAATCCTAAGTAATCGACAACCTGTATTAATATGTTCAATCCCTAAAATTTCAAACGTATTCAAATACTAAATGATCAAAGTTTAACTACTATTATTGAAAAAAAAAACCAATACCTTATCCATATATATAAACTAATAAACCAACAAACATCCTAACAACTAACAAAATAATAACGATAAATACCAACAAAGTTAAAACATTAAAATTCAACATTACTAGATGTCAACTTCAATATTAGCATACGATAAACTAACTTACGTTACTAATAAACTAACAACCAATAAAAGTTAGCATGCATCATCAATACAAATAAACCAACAAGCAACAAAAGAGCAATGTTTATCATCAATTTATATTCAATAAAAGATATAAAAGTTATCAATGTGTGCCACATGAAGGAGGCTTTCTTCTTCGTTGTGGGCATTGGTGACATCTTTCCAACTCCAATTGATCTGAGGGACCATCTAATGTTGCTCCATCTTCTTGTCCTCATCCTCGTCCACGTCTTTGATCTCGAACTTGGTCATGTCCTTGTTGTTCAACAAGTGGTGTAGGAAAGTATTGCATTTGCGTCACCACATCATCTCTAAATGGATGTCCTAATGATTATGATGACAAAACAATAAGTGGTGCTGTAGGTGGAATAAATGACACCTCTATACTAAACGACATAGGTATATGAAAATAAGGTCCATCACTATGAGGAGGCAATAGCTCCAAGATGAATGATTGATTCATGCCTAATTGGTGTCTCAGCTGATTCATGTCCAGCTGGTGCTCCTTGATTGAGGGATTAATCAACAAAATTTATAACCTATTACACCATATACTAGGGTAGCAAAGACAAAGCTACTATAGCATAGTGGCTCTAGGATCGTTCACTGGGATGGGTTTTCACTTCACAAATGATATCAATTCAAAGCTGAATTGGTGCCTTTTCATTTCAAGGTTAACTTTAAAGGAAAACATAAAGATGTTTGAATGAAAAAAAGAAAGGTTTTAAGCTAACCAAAAGTAGTAGTAACTGATTTTACTTAGAAAAGAAAAGGTTTCTTGGAGTTTAGATCACTGGGCTCGGATTCCTCATTCAAAAAGGAGAGTTTCGGTCACTTGTTTCTTTTCCTCGCATTAGAGAATTAACATATAGTTCCTTCTCCAACCGGTGTTGTACAGATGCTTCCCATTAATGGGTTCAAACACTAAATCCCTCTCACTGATGCAACTTGCAATGGCTCATACCTCTCACCTAGCACTTGCCATTCAAGGTGATCTTTAACCTTGGATTACCCGTCAAAAGCTCGCAAGAGATAACTAATGGATGTCTCCTAAGAGTCCAAAAGCTTATCAAGTGTTGGCTATTCTAGAAAATCCTACCTTCAAGTCACCTCCCAGAGGCTCGCAAGGGGTAAACTAGTGAATCTCCATGGATGGAGATCACTTGCCTTACCAAGTGTTGGCCCAGGTGATTTAAAGGAGTTTTAAGTTAACTAAAAAGACAAACACCATTAACGGGTCACACTTTCTTTTCATTAACAACTAAAACAACAAAACTTCCAATTTGTGCATGTGGAAACTTACCCGGCTTTCTTCACTCCAAGAGACAAAGAACCTAGCCTCTCATCCTCTGAGAAAACATCTCAGAGAATGTTTGGCTAGCAAGAAAATGAAAATGAAAGAGAAAACAAAAATATATGTGAAAAGCAGAGCAAGTGCTCTGTATTTTACTTCCTTCCCAAAACTGTACAAAGGATCCAACACCTCTAACACCCCTCAGAACAGGCTCCTCGGGTTCACTTTATACCACAATTACACTTACAGCTATTACATAGATATTTTGCCAAATTCCTAACTTAAAAGCTAAGGAATTCTATCACTGGTGACTTACAAGGAGAATTTGGGCATTTAGGCAACAAAAATCTAATGAAAAATATCTCCAAGTGTCGGTTACAAATATCAGGAAGCTTCAGGACCACTTCGCAGGTGAAAGGTGAGGTCTGCGAAATTTCGCAGGTGCACAAGAAGAGCTGCGAAATTTCTTCATAGCAACCAGCTGCTTCAACACCTTCACAAAGTTGACTTCCATCTTGTGGTGCTTGGCTTCCATCGCGGCGTGAAGCTTCAGGGGAACTCCATAGCACTGTGCAAAAAGGCTGCGAAATCACTTCGCAACAAAATGGTGATTTCGCAGCACTTTTCTGAAGCCTTCCTTCAGCTTGGAGCAGTTGTCTTCCAAAGGCTGTAACTTACTCATTTCAGCTCCAAATTGTACACGGTTTGAAGCATTGGATTCTTGACTTCCTGAGCTTTGAAATGGTATATAGCATGTAGAAAATGGACTTCGGGAAGTGCTCCAAAAGTGCGAAGAAAGACTGCAGCTGCAGTCCTCTGTTTTCTTCTTTCTTTGCTTTTCTCCTCTTTGCTTCTCTCCTTGCATTCCGGATTTGCTTATGGCAAAGGACTTCAAAGCTTTGGTTCTTCATGTTTCTGAGCTCTTCATTGCTTTGCCAAGGATTCCATATAACTCTCCTCAATCTCCTAATGCTTTGGTGATTAAAATACTAACAAAAACACCAAAACTTACACATTTTGATTAGAATTGATTGCAAGGAGCCTTAACATGCTAATTGGGTTAAAAGGCACTAACTACTACTCAAAAGTGTTTAAAAGGATTAATTATAAGCTATCAAATAGCACTTTTTGAGTAGTAATCACTCCCCCCAACCGACATATTGCTAGTCCCTTAGCAATGAAGGAGAGAAAAATAAAAATAAAATTACCATAATTTACAACATCATGCTGATCACTTCAAAAAATGTTTAAGTGGCATGACTAATCAAACTCTCACATGGAACATTAAAGAAATAAAACTCAAACTTCAACAAGAGTTATCAAATAATTTGCCTAGTCACAATTCTTAAAGAGAAGGCATTATGCAAATTTAAGCTTTAAAAGAGTTTCCACTCCCAAAGGGTCAAACCTTACTCTTCCACAAAAATCTAAGTGTTATTTATTAGTTTCCGAATATAGTATGTTGAACTAATCTCTCCCCTCAACCTAGTTTTTTTTTCAAAGCTTAGCAAACTAATCAACCTCCAATAGGCTAAGAACGCACCTCTTTTCTCACAATTTTTTTCATTGTAGGAGTACAAGGCTTAAAGGTATTCTTTTCTAAATTGTCCATGTAACGGGGGTCCATCGATGACTCCCAACCAATCAAGGTTTAGGGCATCAAGCTTTAAGGATCTTTCAACCACTAACTCCTCGGATTTCACCCCGGACTTTTGAGAATGAATTTTAATACCCAAGCACCTACAGTATGTTAAACTCCACCTATTCACCCATGTAACGAGCATTGAGGTCGGTGACTCCCAACCAATGAAGGCTTAGGGCACCAGGTTTTAAAGATTTTCACCATATACCCCTCAGACCTTGCTCGGGTTTCAAGGCAAGCAAACATTTTTTTTTTCTTTTTCAAAGGCTCATTGGCCTTTTATAAGGTGTCCCAACACTATTAAATGAGGTCAAAGGTACCAAGTCTAAAATTTTCCTAAGTCAAGAGGGAAATAGTTTTTCATCTTATAATCGGAACCTAGTGTGCACAGTGTGTGGATAGCTTAAAGTGGAAGAACTGAGGTTGAATTCAATAGATGTTTCAACAATTCATCAACTTTAGTAAGCATAATACAAACTCTAAGTCAAGTAAAAAGACAAAAATTCAATTTCTCCCTTTTCATTTTAAAAATTTTTCCTTAATAACCATGGAGAGTAGAATAAAAAACTTAAAAAAAAAAAATTTAAAATTAAGCAAAAAGCAACTAAATTACCAAAATAACTTAGCATTAATAGCAATACTTACTTCCTCAACTCTTCTCCCCCCAACCAAGCTGAACATTGTCTTCAATGTGACAACAGCGATTAAAAAATAGGGAGGAAGTGGTACCTCCTGAGTGACATGGAGTCTGAGTCATGTAGGAGAAACCATATGTTTCAAAGAAAACATAAGAGTTAGTGAGTAGAGAAAATAGAAAAATGCCAAGTTTAAACAAGAAATGATGTCTATATATGATTCTGAGAAAGCAGAATATAAGATATGATCAATGGATACCTCCAATCCCAGAATATAAAACATCATAACATGGAGCTATGTATAATATATAAAGATAAAAAGTAAAGAGATGATCAAGTAATGGTAGGGTCATGTGGAGCTGATGCATCTGTGGTGGCCTCTTGAGTGGGCTGGATCAGCACTTTGACCTTTGTTCTGATAGTCTCCTTAGGTGGCATAGTCTCATCAGCTGGAGCTATGGGCTCTGATGGTTTTAAGGAGGTCAAAAATGGAATGAAAGGCTTCATGTGTGTGATCTCAGGGTGCGCGGGGCTTTCCTCTAGTCTTGGCCATAGTTGAAATGGAGAAAGGTGGCTGTTCATGAGTTCCAGAGGGTACTCAGCTGGTGCGTGGGGCTCTGTTGGCATTTTAGCAACTTTCCTTAGCTTTGCAAGGTGTTTTTGCAAACTTCCCTCCATTTTTCAAGTCAATTTCACAATTTGAAGGCCATTTCGACTTTTGGTGGTGATATCGCAGCCATTTTGAAGCTTGTAGGTGATTTCGTAGCCCAAAAGTGATGAAAAGAAGGAAAAAAATTTTCGCAGCCCATTTCGCAGCTGCGAAATGAGGGTCACTGTGCTGCGAAATGGCACTCGTGTGCCAAGAAGTGGTTTCGCAGCTGCGAAACACCCTTCCAAATGGCGTCTCGACTGTGAAATTCCCGCTCAGCTTTGCGCGCTCGTCTTCAAACGACCATAACTTCTTCATTTTACCTCCAAATTGCATACCGTTTGAAGCGCTGGACTCCTGACTTCCCAAGCTTTGAAACGAGATATGGTATGCATAATTTGAGCTCCAGGAAGTGCTTCAAAAATGTCTCCAACAGTAGCGAAATGGAGATGCGACATTTCCGCTCATGGTTTGCACAGTCATCTTCAAACAGCCATAACTTTTCCGTTTCAAATCCAAATCGAGCACCGTTTGAAGCTATGGACTCCTGACTTCCCAAGCTTTCAAATGATATATGGTATGCACAAAATGAACTTCAGAAAGTGATCAAAATGTGTCCAATAGTTGCCGAAATGGGGGTACGACTGTGACATGTCTGTTCATGGTGTGCGTGCTGAAGGATTTTAAGGTGTGGAGGTTTCGTAGCCATTTTGCAGCTGCGAAATGAGTGTACGAAGCTTCCAAATGGTACTCGTGTGCCAAAAGTTGGCTTCGCAGCTTCGAAATCCTCTGCGAAATGTAGCTTTTCCTACGGAAATGGGATTTTTCATGCTTTGGTGGTTCGCAGCCGTTTCGCAGCTGCGAAATTGGGGTCACTGTACCGCGGAATGGCACTCGTGTGCCAAAAGGTGGTTTCGCAGCTGCGAAACTCCCCGCGGAATGGAGAAATTGCTGAGAAATCGCTGCGGAATTGGGGCTTTTTACGCCTTAGTGGTTCGCAGAGCACTTCGCAGCTGCGAAATTGGGGTTCCTGTGCTGCGAAGTGGCACTCGTGTGCCAAAAGGTGGTTTCGCAGCTGCGAAACACCCTTCCAAATGGAGCTTTCCCTGCGAAATGGAGGATTTCATGCTTTGGAGCTTCGCAGCCCACTTCGCAGCTGCGAAATGGGGGCTCCTGTGCTGCGAAGTGGCACTCGTGTGCCAAAGACCGGTTTCGCAGCTGCGAAAACTTTCGCAGAGGAGTCAATTGAGTTGCGAAACGGTTTCGCAGCAAAGTGCCAATTTCGCAGAGGCTGCGAAATCTCGCAGACCCCTGTTTTTGCTCTGTTTTTGCTCTGTTTTCGCTCCGATTTCTTCCCGATTTCTTCCTTTGCAATTCCTCTTGATTTTGATCATCCAAAAACCTATATTACATCAAAACAAACTAGAATTAAAGCATTAAAATCAAAATTAAAGCATTGAAATCAAAATTAAAACATTGAAATCAAAATTAAAACAAGTAATAAGTAAAACAAAAAGCTATGGACTAGTTAGTCTTAAGAAAGACTAAGTCCATCAAAAAATTTGATCCTGATTTAGCTTGCCCGGATCCCATTTGAAGTTTGCATCCTTTATTAGAGATTTGCTATGTATGATGGCAACAAAACCAATTCCCTTTTTGCCATACAAAGCTTGGAGAAAAAGCGGATGCATGTGTTTCTTCATTTTTTCCTTGATGACTATCCTCTGTGGTTCTTCATCCAATTTAAGATCATAGTCATCTTTCTCTATGCTTTTCCCATTTTTCTTTCCTTTGATTTCCTCCCTATTTTCTTTCTCTGTTTCACTCTCTACCTTATGCTCTAGCTTGCATGTGGGCAGATCAACCTCTTTACCACTCAAAGTGATCACTTCTTTGACTTCCCTCTTTTGTGAAGATTCTCCCTCCTTAGCCTCCATTTCATGGATACTCATGGAATTTTGATAAGGTTGAGAAGGAGAGTTTTCTTTCTCTTGCACTGTGTTGAGGTTGGCAAACCTTGAGATTGAATCTTGGAGATTATCTATCTTCTGAGATAGATAATTTTGCACTTCATCCATCTTTTTCTCTACACAGTCATTTCTTTGACTGAGCTGAGCATTGATGGATTTGTTAGCTTCAACAAAGTCTTCCATGACCTTGTTAAGATTCATCATAGCTTGGTCAAGGTTTGAGGCTTGCTGAGGTACTTGAGCAAGTTGCTGGTACTGAGGTGGCTTTGATTTCCAAGAGAATTTTGAATGGTCCCTCCAATTGGAATTGTAGGTGTTGCAATCACCAAACATTTCCCTCTCTGTTGGAATGATAGGACACTCTTCAACCAAGTGCTCATATGATCGACAAATGGCACAAGGCATAGGTAGCAATGGTGTTTGAGAGATGGCTTGCACTTCTTGCATGTTCTTCATTTCTAACTCATCCAATCTTCTTTCCATAGCTGCAATCTCTGCCTTCATGTCCATGCCATCATTCAAAATATACATCTCACCCTTAGCTTTAGGTTGAGACATCATTCTTCCCATATCTCTAGCATTTGGTTCACCCCATTCTCTTGAAAATTCAGCCACATAACTCATGAAGTTCATGGCTTCCTCTGCTATCTCGTATTCAATATGGCATGCACAACTAGCAATTTGTGAATTAAAAACAGAGAAAACAAAAGAAAATAAAAGAAAAACAATTCTAAGAAAAAGATTAAGGTAAACTAAAAACTAAATAAAAAGTATACTAAAATATGAACAAAGAAAGATAAAGAAATAAAAAGAGTTAGTAAACAGGAAAAGAAAAGTCACCAAACTTGTGATGAAGATCACAAGTATTCTCACAAGATCATATCACTGCAAAGTGGCACCATCCCCGGCAACGACGCCATTTGATTCTTGCCTAATTGGTGTCTCAGCTGATTCATGTCCAGCTGGTGCTCCTTGATTGAGGGATTAATCAACAAAATTTATAACCTATTACACCATATACTAGGGTAGCAAAGACAAAGCTACTATAGCATAGTGGCTCTAGGATCGTTCACTGGGATGGGTTTTCACTTCACAAATGATATCAATTCAAAGCTGAATTGGTGCCTTTTCATTTCAAGGTTAACTTTAAAGGAAAACATAAAGATGTTTGAATGAAAAAAAGAAAGGTTTTAAGCTAACCAAAAGTAGTAGTAACTGATTTTACTTAGAAAAGAAAAGGTTTCTTGGAGTTTAGATCACTGGGCTCGGATTCCTCATTCAAAAAGGAGAGTTTCGGTCACTTGTTTCTTTTCCTCGCATTAGAGAATTAACATATAGTTCCTTCTCCAACCGGTGTTGTACAGATGCTTCCCATTAATGGGTTCAAACACTAAATCCCTCTCACTGATGCAACTTGCAATGGCTCATACCTCTCACCTAGCACTTGCCATTCAAGGTGATCTTTAACCTTGGATTACCCGTCAAAAGCTCGCAAGAGATAACTAATGGATGTCTCCTAAGAGTCCAAAAGCTTATCAAGTGTTGGCTATTCTAGAAAATCCTACCTTCAAGTCACCTCCCAGAGGCTCGCAAGGGGTAAACTAGTGAATCTCCATGGATGGAGATCACTTGCCTTACCAAGTGTTGGCCCAGGTGATTTAAAGGAGTTTTAAGTTAACTAAAAAGACAAACACCATTAACGGGTCACACTTTCTTTTCATTAACAACTAAAACAACAAAACTTCCAATTTGTGCATGTGGAAACTTACCCGGCTTTCTTCACTCCAAGAGACAAAGAACCTAGCCTCTCATCCTCTGAGAAAACATCTCAGAGAATGTTTGGCTAGCAAGAAAATGAAAATGAAAGAGAAAACAAAAATATATGTGAAAAGCAGAGCAAGTGCTCTGTATTTTACTTCCTTCCCAAAACTGTACAAAGGATCCAACACCTCTAACACCCCTCAGAACAGGCTCCTCGGGTTCACTTTATACCACAATTACACTTACAGCTATTACATAGATATTTTGCCAAATTCCTAACTTAAAAGCTAAGGAATTCTATCACTAGTGACTTACAAGGAGAATTTGGGCATTTAGGCAACAAAAATCTAATGAAAAATATCTCCAAGTGTCGGTTACAAATATCAGGAAGCTTCAGGACCACTTCGCAGGTGAAAGGTGAGGTCTGCGAAATTTCGCAGGTGCACAAGAAGAGCTGCGAAATTTCTTCATAGCAACCAGCTGCTTCAACACCTTCACAAAGTTGACTTCCATCTTGTGGTGCTTGGCTTCCATCGCGGCGTGAAGCTTCAGGGGAACTCCATAGCACTGTGCAAAAAGGCTGCGAAATCACTTCGCAACAAAATGGTGATTTCGCAGCACTTTTCTGAAGCCTTCCTTCAGCTTGGAGCAGTTGTCTTCCAAAGGCTGTAACTTACTCATTTCAGCTCCAAATTGTACACGGTTTGAAGCATTGGATTCTTGACTTCCTGAGCTTTGAAATGGTATATAGCATGTAGAAAATGGACTTCGGGAAGTGCTCCAAAAGTGCGAAGAAAGACTGCAGCTGCAGTCCTCTGTTTTCTTCTTTCTTTGCTTTTCTCCTCTTTGCTTCTCTCCTTGCATTCCGGATTTGCTTATGGCAAAGGACTTCAAAGCTTTGGTTCTTCATGTTTCTGAGCTCTTCATTGCTTTGCCAAGGATTCCATATAACTCTCCTCAATCTCCTAATGCTTTGGTGATTAAAATACTAACAAAAACACCAAAACTTACACATTTTGATTAGAATTGATTGCAAGGAGCCTTAACATGCTAATTGGGTTAAAAGGCACTAACTACTACTCAAAAGTGTTTAAAAGGATTAATTATAAGCTATCAAATAGCACTTTTTGAGTAGTAATCACTTAGTGCCTTTTAACCCAATTAGCATGTTAAGGCTCCTTGCAATCAATTCTAATCAAAATGTGTAAGTTTTGGTGTTTTTGTTAGTATTTTAATCACCAAAGCATTAGGAGATTGAGGAGAGTTATATGGAATCCTTGGCAAAGCAATGAAGAGCTCAGAAACATGAAGAACCAAAGCTTTGAAGTCCTTTGCCATAAGCAAATCCGGAATGCAAGGAGAGAAGCAAAGAGGAGAAAAGCAAAGAAAGAAGAAAACAGAGGACTGCAGCTGCAGTCTTTCTTCGCACTTTTGGAGCACTTCCCGAAGTCCATTTTCTACATGCTATATACCATTTCAAAGCTCAGGAAGTCAAGAATCCAATGCTTCAAACCGTGTACAATTTGGAGCTGAAATGAGTAAGTTACAGCCTTTGGAAGACAACTGCTCCAAGCTGAAGGAAGGCTTCAGAAAAGTGCTGCGAAATCACCATTTTGTTGCGAAGTGATTTCGCAGCCTTTTTGCACAGTGCTATGGAGTTCCCCTGAAGCTTCACGCCGCGATGGAAGCCAAGCACCACAAGATGGAAGTCAACTTTGTGAAGGTGTTGAAGCAGCTGGTTGCTATGAAGAAATTTCGCAGCTCTTCTTGTGCACCTGCGAAATTTCGCAGACCTCACCTTTCACCTGCGAAGTGGTCCTGAAGCTTCCTGATATTTGTAACCGACACTTGGAGATATTTTTCATTAGATTTTTGTTGCCTAAATGCCCAAATTCTCCTTGTAAGTCACTAGTGATAGAATTCCTTAGCTTTTAAGTTAGGAATTTGGCAAAATATCTATGTAATAGCTGTAAGTGTAATTGTGGTATAAAGTGAACCCGAGGAGCCTGTTCTGAGGGGTGTTAGAGGTGTTGGATCCTTTGTACAGTTTTGGGAAGGAAGTAAAATACAGAGCACTTGCTCTGCTTTTCACATATATTTTTGTTTTCTCTTTCATTTTCATTTTCTTGCTAGCCAAACATTCTCTGAGATGTTTTCTCAGAGGATGAGAGGCTAGGTTCTTTGTCTCTTGGAGTGAAGAAAGCCGGGTAAGTTTCCACATGCACAAATTGGAAGTTTTGTTGTTTTAGTTGTTAATGAAAAGAAAGTGTGACCCGTTAATGGTGTTTGTCTTTTTAGTTAACTTAAAACTCCTTTAAATCACCTGGGCCAACACTTGGTAAGGCAAGTGATCTCCATCCATGGAGATTCACTAGTTTACCCCTTGCGAGCCTCTGGGAGGTGACTTGAAGGTAGGATTTTCTAGAATAGCCAACACTTGATAAGCTTTTGGACTCTTAGGAGACATCCATTAGTTATCTCTTGCGAGCTTTTGACGGGTAATCCAAGGTTAAAGATCACCTTGAATGGCAAGTGCTAGGTGAGAGGTATGAGCCATTGCAAGTTGCATCAGTGAGAGGGATTTAGTGTTTGAACCCATTAATGGGAAGCATCTGTACAACACCGGTTGGAGAAGGAACTATATGTTAATTCTCTAATGCGAGGAAAAGAAACAAGTGACCGAAACTCTCCTTTTTGAATGAGGAATCCGAGCCCAGTGATCTAAACTCCAAGAAACCTTTTCTTTTCTAAGTAAAATCAGTTACTACTACTTTTGGTTAGCTTAAAACCTTTCTTTTTTTCATTCAAACATCTTTATGTTTTCCTTTAAAGTTAACCTTGAAATGAAAAGGCACCAATTCAGCTTTGAATTGATATCATTTGTGAAGTGAAAACCCATCCCAGTGAACGATCCTAGAGCCACTATGCTATAGTAGCTTTGTCTTTGCTACCCTAGTATATGGTGTAATAGGTTATAAATTTTGTTGATTAATCCCTCAATCAAGGAGCACCAGCTGGACACGAATCAGCTGAGACACCAATTAGGCATGAATCAATGATGTCCCAACATCTTCCTATATCACTATAGACCTTCCATTTTGTCCTTCTAGCAAATGTCTTATTAAGTATTTGTCTGGTACTTTACAACAATTCCTTGGTGGGCCATTACTACTTGTGTACCTTATCTTTTCTAAGCCACCTTGGAGACTTTGGTTGAGGGATTTATCGAACTCCATTGTGACTCTTAGCAGCCCTAATTTAGACTTAGGCTCACTTAGGCACCCTAGGTTCATTTAAGTACACCTTAGACCCATTTAGACACACCTGGCCCATTAGGCACCACCCTAGGCACACTTAGGTACTTTAGGTTCACTTAGATACACTTTGCCCATTATGCACCACCTTAGGCCCACTTAGGCACCACCCTAGGCCCACTTAGGCACCCTAAGCCCATTTAGGCACCCTAGGTTCATTTAAGTACATCGTAGGCTCATTAGGCACACTTGGCCCATTAAGCACCACCCTAGGCCCACTTAGGCACCTTAGGCCCACTTAGGCACCACTTTAGGCCCACTTAGCCCATTAGGCACCACCCTAGGCCCACTTAGGCACCCTAGGCCCATTTAGATCATTTTTTTTCCATGGATGCATGGTTTGCATGCTTGCATGGTTACATAGCTTGTATGGCTTGCATGTGATGGATTTTGATTTTGTTTTTGTTTTTTTATCTTTCTCTATTTATTAGTTTCATTCATTTATTTATTTATTTTTAGGAAATTGCATGAGCTTAATAATCATATTCCTTTTGTTTTTATTTATACATTTATTGATTTATTTTGATAGAAAGTTGCTTGGGTAGATAATTCATTTTAGTTTTGCATGTGATCTATATTTTTAATTTCGTTTAAAATTGTATATTTTGGATTTTTAATTCTTAGTTACACATTTTTTATTTATTATTCTAACCCTTGGTTTTCTTTTATTGGTATTTTCCTTTTCTTTTTCCTTTTTTTTATTATTTGTTTTGCATGGAGGTAGTGGTGGATTGGAGAGAGAGGAAGAGAGAAAAGGAAAGACAAAAGAAAAAAAAATTGAGGGGATAAAGAGTGATTGGAAGAGAAGAAGGAAACCTTTTTCTGCTGTTTTTTTTCATCATCGTGGTTGTAGAGAAACTGACTAAGTAATGGAGAAAAGATTAAGAAAGAAGAGAAAAGAAAAGGAAAAATTGATAAACATATAGATATTTATTTTGAAACCATTCCATCTTTATTTCAAACCGATGGATCAATAGTACCAACCTATGATCATGTATATATAAAACATAATAAAGAACCACTCATCCCTCAACAAGAACCAGAATGGGAAATGACCCGTTCAAATGAATTTACAGAATTTTTTACTTGCTTTAGAGCTTTTCAAATCTATGATCTTAGACCAACCCGAAATAAATTATTTCATCTTATTGGTGAAACAAAAACCATGTCTATATGGAGAGTGAAACCTTTAGAACACATTATTGTTCCAAAACCTTTTATAACTTCTGAAGAACAGGATTTATAACCAAACTCAATGTAGATATACCAAAACCATCTTCCTACCTCAGCGATAACGCATTATTTTGGGACAACCTGGACGATGAAAGTTATCATAATCTACAAAATGCAATGGAAGGATGATGTCAGCAATGACGACATTGAAGAAGTAAATGCGTCTTCAACTACAAAAATTCAATGTAATAGTACAAGCTCAGAAGCAATAAAGGCATCTACAAGCCACGTATTATGCATGTGATAAAAAGAGAAGAAAATGACAAGAGAAAGAGATAAGAAGAAAGAGAAGGAAGTGATAAACGGATGAATAAACAAAAGTCAAAAGTCTCAGAAGACTTTTACCATCTTTGTATTTATTTTATATCAAACCTCTGAACACCTTGTAAATATTTTTCCTACCGTCCAACCACTTGAATCTAATTCTCACCTGTCACTTGTAAATGTTTTGCCTATAAATTAGTAGTAGTGAAAGAAAAAGAAGTGTGCCCAAGAAAGTGTGTGCAAAAGTGTGTAAAGTTGTCTGTGAAAGAAAGTTGTATCTTCAGCCTTGTAAATTTATTAGCAATCAATAAGAAAGTAAGAATTTTCTGTTAAATTTATGCTTTTATTTAGAATTTATTTTATTGTGTATTTTTCTTACCCTTAGGGGGTAAAAGGGGTAAAAAGGTAAAGTAGGAAAATGAAAATTATTTGAATTATTTTTCAGTTTTATTTACTAGTTAATATATGCAATATACATGGATCATTTTTATATAATGTTCTCATCAACATAAAAATAAAAGTAAAAAATTGGGTTATTTAGAAAATTTTTGGTGTAAAATCATGTTTTAAAACTAGAGTCTTTAGTCTTAACCCTTGACCTGAAACCCGTTTTTGTAGGAAAATTGGCATGTTAAGGAGACTCTGTTTGGTCAGAAAGGGGGGTATTACCTTGACACGAAGTGATGTTTTAAAAAATTTTGAATTTTATTACCTGAATTTTTGAGATATTCGATTTCAAAAACTTAACTTTTATACATTAAATGGTTTCACACTATGAGCACAGAGCCTTAAGTTAAATATATATTAAAATAATAATTGTTTGAAAATGTTTATATTATTTTAACGAGTGTTTGAAAATTTTATATTAAAATAATAAGTATTTAGAAATGTTTATATTATTTTAATGTTAGCAATAAATGTATTCACACTTTAAATCAATATAAAACTTTCATTAAACTTTCATTGTTAACGGAGATTTCAAAACCTCTACCATTACTTTGATTAACAAATTGTTGTTGTAACTGCTGATGGGAAAAGTGGATATTTTATAAAACATATTATTTGATTGGTAAACATAAGCAATAATTCTATTATTTCATATTAATTAAATAAAATAATATCACTTTTATTTTTTGAATGATTTAATCCATTCATCTCTATATAATGATAATTTACAACAAATAATATTCTAAAAAAATTACCATAAATCCAATAAATTAAAATATATATATATATATATATATATATATATATATATATATATAACAATAAATAACTATCATGCATTACAAAATAAATATGAAATAAAGGGTAAAAATATTACCTAGGAATAAAATAATATAACTTTTATTTTTTTGAATGATTTAATCTATTTAAAATAATTTTTTCCAATAAATATTATTCAAACAAATATTACATAATCAAAATAAATTTAAAAACTTATATAATAATAAAAACCATATATTACAAAATAACTTGAAATAAAAATAAAGCAAAAATATTACTATGGACCCTGCATTTTGGCTCGATGTGTTCCCACTCGACGGCGAAACTCTCTTTTTATTTACTTATGAAAAATTGATCTATTGTTTAGAAAATGACTTGTAGTCACCACTTATTTTTATTTTATTATTTATTTTTATTTTTTAAGAGTAAACAAAATAAGAAAGAAAACCCTAAGTGTGACTCCTCATTTAGAAAAGGGGGTTTGTGAAAAACCAAATCGGGGCTCGAGGGTTAGGTTACTTGTTGGGAATGTATGGTAAAGACCGTAGCACCTCTCTAAGTCCCTAAAAATGGGTCTCTACTAATAAAAGGAAGCATGTGTGGCAATTGATTGATTAAACGTGGATACCAAAAGTGATCATACATTGAGAGCCAAGACAAAGCATGGAGAATGGTCAAGGTGAGAGCGGGTGCATACCTTGGCGGCAAACGAGTAATGCGCCATCATGAAATAGGGTTAGTGCACAAGAATGAGCATAAAATATATCACATGCATCACCAAACGAGATATGAAATCACCAATGGCACACATGACATTTCACTCAAGTTCATTTTTATTCAAAGTAAAACTTCTTTGATGTTGGGCCCCCACCAAAATCTAATTTATCTTACATGAATTGGTCTCACAAATTTCATTATTTCGGAATTATGAAAAATTCATTATTACTTATATAAAATGAAGAGAAATAAAAGGTTATTTGAAAACCAAAGTGGAATTAAAACTGTTCGAGGGAAAACTGGATTTTTGAAATTTATTTGAAAATTGGAGTCTCGAAAATTATTTGAAAATTGGAGTCTTGGGAATTAAATTTTAGAATTGGAAATTTAGGAATTAAATTTGAAAGAAATTGGAAATTTTAAAACTATTTGAGAATCGGAGTTTTGAAAATTAAATATGAATTTGAAAATTTGGAAATTAAATTTGAAAGAAATTGGAGTTTTAGAAATTAAATTATGGAAATTAGAATCTTGGAGATCATTTGAAGATGACATTTAATAATAATAATAATAATAATAATAATAATAATAATAATAAGCAAGTGTGAAATTGGTATTTTGGAAATGGGAAATTAAATTTGGAAATTAGAATTTTGAAGAATTATTTAAAGATGAAAATTTAAAATAAATAAATAAATAAATAAAGGGAATAATAATAATAACAAAAATAATAATGATTAAATAAATGTGAAAATTGGAATTTTGGAAATTGGAAATTAAATTAGGAAATTGGAATTTTGAAGAATTATTTTTTAGGATGGATATATATATATATTGGAAAATCATTTTGAGAATGGCATTTCAAAAAACTAAATTTCAGAAATTGAAATGTTAGAAAATTATGCTAATATCAAAATATGTAGAAATATTAAAAAAAAAAAAAATGGCTTGTGGTGATCCTCATTTGCAAAATTTCTTCACGTGTTCAAAGTGGCAACTAACCTATTCCATATGCTGCCAACACACCAAAGAATGCCACAAGCCTATTTCCCATATTACAATAATGTCATTCAAACCCATTTTCCATGCAAGTCTCCATCATACCCACACCATGTACTTTCAGAGAGCACCACAAACCCATTTTTTATATGAAAAACAAACACCACATACTGCCACCTTCCCACCTATCCGCCATTCTCACTACCATGCGCATGGAGTTTCCATTTGCTTCAAACTTCTCCCACACCTTCCATATTTCTGCACCCATTACTACAACAAAGCTAACCATGGCGAGCCTATCGTTGATTCTCTCTGATGCAGACATATTAAACGCGCACGCATCTCCAAATTTGGTGCTCGCCTTGGGCATAGGAGGAAGAAGAAGAGAGATCGGCTGAGGTGACTATGAGAGTGAGGGTGGTTGCTAGGGGTTGATGGTGTCGAGCAGTGGCTATTCACTAGAGGAAACCGCTTTTGATCTTGCTTGTGAGGAAGCATGGTTGAATTTGATGAGCATGGAGGATGAAAAAAAAATGGGTATGGATTCGGTGGGTATGAAGATGGAGGAATGAAAATGGAATGAAATGGAGGTGGCCATGTGCATGGGAATGAGAACGGGTTTGCATGGATGGGGTGGTGAAACAAACTGCTGTAATGGGTGTGATTGATGAAGAAAATGGGTATGAAAAATAAGACATGTGGATGATGATGGATATGACGGGTGATGGATTTTGCAAGGGTTTTGAGAGGGGCCATGCACACTCCATTCCTTTTTTAGCAACAAACTATCAACAGGGGAGTGAAAGTCATAAGCACAACTTTGCTCATTTTCATAAAACCCCAGATCGAACATGAATCCAACCATTTTCAGTCAGAAATTAAGAATGTGAGATGGAGCCAAAATAGAGTAATATACACAAACAATTAGATTTAACCAAAACAACTTAGAAACTCTTGATGGCCAAAGTGAAAAATTGAACCGTGCTCATCGGCCAACAGAAAATGAAATAGAATCTTAAGAAACGGAAAAAAAAAAAAAAAAAAAAAAAAAACCAAGCTTGTAGTAACCTTACATGGGAGTCCATAGCATAAAAGTCCTTACCCCCTTCTCTCTGTAACCAGCAGTCGAAATCACCCAAAAAAAAACTTTCCCACTCCCTAACAGCCCCTAAAAAGACACCATTCCACTCCCTTGCTTCGGCTTATCCCCCTTGCTTTTTTTTTTTTTTTTTTTTTTTTTCTACCCTATCTAGGAAAACCTCTCTTCTCCATCCATCCCCACCCGCTTCACTGTTCCTTGTTCAGGGAAGATGTCGTCCTCAACCACCACCATTGCCATGGTCACATCCCCCACCACATGTCCCATGCAGCTCATTTTCTGGAGGTCATCCCCCATTCCTCCAAAAATGAAGTGTTGTCCAACTCCCTCTTGGATGCCCCTCAAAGGTGATGGGAAATACTAAAATAAAAAAAAACAAACATTAAAATGTAATAAA
This sequence comes from Vitis riparia, assembly GCF_004353265.1. Lineage (NCBI taxonomy): Eukaryota > Viridiplantae > Streptophyta > Magnoliopsida > Vitales > Vitaceae > Vitis > Vitis riparia. The sequence continues at coordinate 8,773,556 of NC_048440.1, read as the reverse complement.
ACAAATGCAAAGTCCAATGGTCTAAAAAAAAGAGGGTCTACAATTACCTTATAAGCAACGTGAGTGTTCAAAGAAAAAAAAGGAGATATGCTAAGAAGTTGTCCAGAGAGAAATGAAGGATATAGATAAAAGCGATGAAAAGTGAAAAACTAAATTTCAAATGGGAAAGAAGAGAAAAATGAGGATGAAGAAGTTTGAAGCTGATTTATATTGTAAGTGAAGTTGGGAAGAGGTAGGATGAGTGTAGTGTGTAGGATAGGGGGTGAACGTTTGAATGTTTTAGAAGAAATGACATGAAACGGTCAAATTGGTGGAGTATTTCAACATTTCAGAAAAAATAACACCTCAAATGATCTCCAAATTGGTTGAGTGATGCAATAGAATTGTAGTGCAATAGTGTGTGAAGTGATGGAGTGCAATAGGTAAGATTCTCCTATAGGCTATGGGTGTAGTGCATTGTTGGACTTGAGGAAATGAAGCGTGTAGTGAAGGCCTTGTGGTAAGTTAAATTCTCCTAAAAAGATGTGAAATTATTCCTTTTACAATGAAATTTTAACTTAAAGATTAATATTTTTAATCTTAAAATTTATATAATAAAATTAATTTAAAAATTAAAACAAAACAAAATTATTTATTTTGTAAATAATTATTTAATAAATTATTAACAAATTTGTTTTTTTAAACTCATTTTTTCACATAAATTGATAATAACTTTTTTTTAATTGCAAAGTGAAAAAAAATAATAGATAAATATTATTTATCTTATATTAAATTTAGTAAATAAAGTTAATTAATTTTATAATATATATTTATAATAGTTGTATTATTGTATAAGTATAATAGGGAATGGAAAAATGGATTCTTGAAGAGACAATTTCTGGTTTTTTGTTTTTTTTAATAAATTAATAACACATTTTTTTAAACTCAGTTTTCACATAAATTTGATAATAGTATATTATTTATATATTAAATTTAGTAAATAAAATTAATTAATTTTATTATATATATTTATATTAAATTGTATTTTTTTTATAATATATAGATAAATAATTGTATTAAATTCCTCACTTCTTTATTTTATTTTTATTTTTATTTTTTGTGGAAATCGTCTCTTCAAGAGACAATTTCTCACTTCTTAAATTTTTTTTTGAAAATTGTCTCTTCAAGAGACGATTCTCATTTTTTTTTTTTAAATCGTCTCTTCAAGAGATGATTTCTCAAAATATTTTTTTTTTCACTCAAATCGTATCTTCAAGAGATGATTTCTTATATAAAAAAATGGAATTTTAGAAATCGTGTATTGCAAAGACAATGCTTTTTTTATAAGTTTTTTAAAAGGTCATAAATCGTCCTTTGAAGAGACGATTTTAAAAATAAAAAATAAAATTTCCCTCTCTCCTACTTGGCAAAAACTGCAATAGATTTGAAATTATTTTTCTCACTACAGTAATTTAAGAATTATTTTTTAAAACTATCGTACTTTTATAAAAAAAATCCCAATTTTGTCTTGTTTCCATAAGAAAAATGGATTTTTGATAAGAGTACGATAGTTTTAAAAAATAATTTTTAAATTACCATAGTAGAAAAAATAATTCTAAATTTAAGACGATTTATGACCTTTTAAAAAAAAAACGTCTTTCCAAGACACGATTTCTAAAATTCCATTTTTAAGAAATTGTCTCTTGAATATATTATTTTGGCCAAAAAAATTCTAAGTGAGAAATCGTCTCTTGAAGAGATGATTTAAAAAAAAAAACAGTGAGAAACTTGAAGAGACAATTCCAAAAAAAAAAAAATTAAGGAAGTGAGAAATCTTCTATTCAAGAGACGATTTCTCACTTTTTTTTATTTTTTATTTTTTTATTTCTAAATCCTCTCTTAAAAAATTTAAGAAGTGAGAAATAATATACTAAATTAATATACTAAATATATATATGTGGACCCTGCATTTCGGCTCATGCGTTTCCCACTCGATGGCAAACTCGATTTTACTTTGAAAATGATTTTATATTGGTTAAAAATGACTTGGAGTTGCCACTTATTTTTGTTTTATTTTTAAAAGGGTAAACAAAATAAGAAAGAAAAACCCTAAGTGTGACTCCTTATTTTGGAAAAGACGGTCTGCGAAAAACCGGATCGGGATCGGGGGTCAGATTACTTATCGGGAAGGTACGGTGAAAGACCATAGCACCCCTCTAAGTCGCTAAAGTCGGGTCTCTACTGATAAAATGAAGCTAATGTGGCAATTGATGAGTAAATCAATGAATACTCACATCATTCATGCATATATGAGAATCAAAACACGCAATATAGATTGACTAGAATGGGAGTGGATGCGTACCTCGGCCATGAGCCGTAATGCGCTATTAAGAAACAGAATTAGTGCACAATTGATGAATACAAAATATAGCTCATGCATATCGGAGCGCAAAACGAAGCTCAAGCAAAATACACTAAGCACAACAGTTGACAAATCGAAAGAGATCGAACATGGGGCCCCCATCAAAGCCCGACTTATTACTCAGGAACCAGTCTCACAAATTCCGTGTTTTAGGATTAAGAAGAATTCACTATTACCTATGTAAAATCAAGAAGAACAGAAGATTATTTAGGAATCGAAATGGAATTAAAATTATTCGAGTGAAAATTGGATTTTTGGAGCTTATGGGAAAATTGGATTTTTGGGAATTAAATTTAAAAGATTAGAGCTTCGATAATTAAAATAAAATTTGCCAGAGAAAATAAAATAAAAAATGAACTTTAGGGAATTAAACTACGAGGGTATGGATTTTGAAAATTGAATTTGTAATAATAATAATAACAAGGAATGAACTTCGGGAAATTGAACTGCGAGAATATAGATTTTTAATAATAATAAGAAGAAATGGACTTTAAGAAATTAAACGGCTAGAGTTTAGATTTTTAATAATAATAATAATAATAATAATAATGATAATAACAATAAATGATAATAATAATATGGATAAACGAAAGGGATTAAAGAAGCCTTTGGAATTATAAGGGCCTAAGGTGATAACAATGACGATAATAATAATAAGGATAATTACAATAACAATAAGGTTTTGAAATAATAATAATAATAATAATGATAACAAGATTTTGAAAGTCGAATTAATGATAACAATAATAATAATGAGATTTTAAAAGTTAAATTAATAATAATAACAATAAGGTTTTGAGGGTTTGAATTAATAATAACGATAATAATAATAAAAATAATAATAAGATTTTGAAAGTGGAATTAATAATAATAATAATAATAATATGTTAATGATAAGATTTTAAAAGGTTGGATTAATAAGAATAAGAATAAGATTTTTAAAGGGGAATTAATAATAATAATAATAATAATAATAATAATAAGATTAATGATAAGATTTTAAAATGTTGGATTAATAAAAATAAGAATGAGATTTTGAAAGGGGAATTAACAATAATAATAATAATAATAAGATTAATGATAAGATTTTAAAATGTTGGATTAATAAAAATAAGAATGAGATTTTGAGAGGGGAATTAATAATAATAAATAATAATAAGATTAATGATGAGATTTTAAAAGGTTGGATTAATAATAATAACAATAATATTTTGAATGTGTGAATTAATAATAATAATAATAATAAGATTTGGAGAGTTTGAAATAATAAAAATGATAATAATAATAATAATAGTAATAATAATAACAATTGATAATAATGGTAGCAATAGCAATAATAATAACTAATAATGATGATGTCCGTTAATAATAATAGTAATAATAATAATATCCACTAATAATAATAATAATAATAATAACAATAATAATAGTAGTGATAAAAATAATAAGAATAGTAATAATAATAACAATAATGATAACAATAATACTAATAATATGAGATGGGGTTAATAATAATAGGCTTTGGGCTTTCAAAAGGAGTTTAAGGGTTTAGGACAGGGTTGGACGTGGGCTTAGGAATTGGAAATGGGCTTGGCTTATAATAATGATAATAATAATAATGGTAATAATAGTAATAATAATAGTTAATGATAATAACAATAATAATAATGATAATAGTTAATAATGATAATAATTGAAATAATAATAATAATAATAGCTAATAATAATAATAATTAATAATAATAATTGAAATAATAATAATAATAATAGTTAATAATAATAATAACAATAGCTAATAATAATAATAATTAATAATAATAAGATTTTGAGAGTTGAATTAATAATAATAATAACAATAATAATAAGATCTTAAAAATTGAATTAATAATAATAAGAATAATAATGAAAATAATAACAATAAAAAAAAGTAATAATAATAATAATAATGATAATACGAATATGGATAGGGCTTTGGTCATTAGTAATATTATTATTAAAGGGCTTATGGGCTTTGGACAATATTAATATAGTTAAAAGGCTTATGGGCACTGGGCATTGTTAATATCATTTAAAGGGCTTTTGGGCTTTGGACATTATTAATATCATTAAAAGGGCTTATGGGCTTTGGACTTTGGAAATGGGCTAAAGGGTTAGAAATGGGCCTTGGGCTCCATCTTCTTCCTAGCTCCCCCCACGTATGGCTGCTACATCTGCAGCCACCTCCTCGCGACGGCAGCAGCGGCAACGCCGGCCAGCACCAGCACCAGCCAGCACCAGCACTAGCCAGCACCAGCCAGCAGCCAGCACCAGCCAGCAGCCAGCACCAGCCAGCACCAGCACCAGCCAGTACCAGCCAGCAGCCAGCACCAGCCAGCACCAGCACCAGCCAGCACCAGCACCAGCCAGCACCAGCCAGCTTCGAAAAATTTTCGGAATCCTCTTAAGCGCCAGAAAAACTCGTTTCTCTTTTCTTCTCTGTTTCGGACCATTCCCGAAAAGTTTCTCTACCAGTTTTTCTACCGCTCCTCAAGTTTTCATTCAAGTTTTCTTGAAATCAGGTATCATTAAACCCAGACAAACAAATGGACCCCCCAATCCACACCAAAATGACAAACTGATGCCCACAAAGACAGCTAAAAATGGAAATCCAACCATATAACAAAAAATGAGAAACTAACAAGCTGTAGGAGTTGTACCTGGGAAGCTCTCCTCAAGCCAATAGTTGCTCTTCTCCCACCATCTTCGTTTTTTTCTTTCTTTCCTTCCCCTCCTTTCCGAAAAGCTCCTGTTTTTTTTTTATTTCCAGAGAGCCAAATCCAGAGAAGAGACAAAACTCTCCTTTTTCTCTCTTTCCTTCTCTGCTCCCCCGTCTTCTCCAGCTGCTGTTCCCTTACTTTTCCAACCATTTCCCCCCTCTTTTTCCCTTTTCCTCTGCCATCACCCATCTAATCTGGCCGCCTCCTCCAGCTGAAATCCCGGGGTGGTCAGAAAATTTTAATGATGGAAAAATCCAGCTCCCTCTCTGGGGGGTCTATATATATATATATATTATAAAATTAATTAATTTTATTCACTAATTTAATATATAAATAATATACTAAATTTAATATAAGATAAATAATATTTACCTTTTTTTTTTTCTTTCACTTTGAAATTAAAAAAAAAACTAATATCAATTTTGTGTGAAAACTGAGTTAAAAAAATTGTTATTAATTTATTAAAAAAAGAAAAAAAAAAAGAGAAATTGTCTCTTCAAGATACTAATTTTCACAAAAAAAAACTTCAAAAATCCATTTTTTTTTTCATTCCCTGTTGTACTTATACAATAATACAATTATTAATTTTACATAGTTATAATAATTGTATTATTGTATTATTGTATAAGTATAATAGGGAATGAAAAAATGGATTTTTGAAGTTTTTTTTTGTGAAAATCGTCTCTTGAAGAGACAATTTCTCACTTTTTGTTTGTTTTTTTAAATAAATTAATAACATTTTTTTTTAAACTCAGTTTTCACATAAAATTGATAATAATTTTTTTTTAAATTCCAAAGTAAAAGAAAAAAATAATAGATAAATATTATTTATCTTATATTAAATTTAGTATATTATTTATATATTAAATTTAGTAAATAAAATTAATTAATTTTATAATATATATATATATATATATATATATATATATATATATATATATATATATATATAATTAGGAATTAATTTATTATATTATTTCTCACTTCTTAGATTTTTTAAGAGAGGATTTTAAAATAAAATAAAATAAAATAAGAATTGAGAAATAGTCTCTTGAAGAGACGATTTCTTACTTTCTTAGGAGAGGATTTCTCAAAAATGGAATTTTAGAAATCATGTCTTGGAAAAACGATTTTTTTTTAAAAAAAAAATTTCTCTTTCCTACTTAGCAAAATCTATGGTAGACTTGAAATTATTTTTGCTACTACTGTAATTTAGGAATTATTTTTAAAAATTGTTGTACTCTTATAAAAAATCCTAAGAAAAAAAGATCAAATAGAAAGTTGTCATGTTTCCATCCCTATTGTTAATTTGAATTTCTTAGTCATTAGGTAAATATAATATTGTGGAAATCATATAGCTATATGAATTTGCAGAAAATGGATTTGATTCTATATAAATCAATTTTAAACTTATAGATGGAATCTCATTTATTACATTTTCTCTTATGATTTCTCCGTTAAATCAGCTAAAGTTCCATTAAAGCAAAAGTGACTACAAAGACTATGCAAAAACAAACCACCACCAAACGAGCATTCTCCAAGATATTATTTTATTGGCATCCATCGAATCCATATAATACTCTTTTGCCCTATTTCTATCTCTGTTGTCAATTTGAATTTATAAGTCATTATATAAATGTAATATTATACTCATATTGTGGAAATCATATAGCTATATGAATTTGTAGAAAATGCGTTTGGTATGAATCACTTGATCCAATGGGTCTCAAATATATAAATCTATTCTTATTCCCACAAGAAGAGAAAATCAAATTCTCATACCTATTCCATTGTGCATGTTTATTTATTTTAAAATTTTAATTTATATTAAAATAAATGTAATTTATCAATAAATAAATATTATAAATCTTTAAATGAAATAGGAGACTTAGATATAGCTCTAATAAAAAGACGTTTTTTTAATCTAACAATAATTGAAATAAAAATTATATGGAAGGAACTTTAAAATTAGAGGGAATAACAAAGATAAAATGTAACATTTTTCATAAATAAACAAAGGAGAGGCAAGAGAGTTTTAGCTTGAAAACACCTAATAGAACTATCTGATTTTATTGTTACAACATATATTCCTTTAACTTTTGAACAAATCTACCCTTTATCTAAACTAGTGTTGAATTAAAATTTTGCATTTACTCATAAATTTTACTTATAATTCAATTGTTCTTATTAATTACTTTAAAATTATTTTAAATTATTTTTCGAGTACAAGATAATTAATTTTATATCATCATTAATTTTGTTCAACTTATAGGGCCCGTGTTTTTGAAAAAAAAATTGTTTTAAAAAATTGTTTTCAAAATAAAGAATAAAAAATAGTTTTTTAGAATTTAAAAAAAAACTAATATTTGGAAAGATGTTTTAAAAAATAGTTTTTTAAAATAAAAAATAAAAAACTTGTTTGGATAAAAGAATTTGCATTGTTTGTAATAGAAAACAATTATTTTATGAATTACTTATTCACACAAATTCCTTCATGACAATATGTTTGGTGAACGAACATTATATTTTCGTCTCTAAAACTACTACATGCAACAAAAAGCACCAAGACAATTTCTAAATTTTGTCACTAATACAAACATTTAATGACAAAAAAAATGTTTCCATATTAAAAATTCATCACTAATTTTTCTATTTCTTGTAGTGTCACTCCCCATAGACTTTTAAAAGCAAGTGGAATCTTTTCCTATATGATTCTTCTAAAGTCAATTTTGATTTTTTTTAATATAAAACATTATTAAAAGTGTTGTAAAAACTTTTTTTTTTTTTTAATTTATATCAAAACGCTAAGTACTCTTTCAATACACTTCCCATTTCCTATTTTTAAAAATTTATTTTAAAATTTTTAAAATTTAAGAAAAAAAAAAAATTAATCCTTCATTATTTTTAAATGATTTTAATATGTTATATTGTAGTTGCTATTTTTTAAAAATAAATAAATAAAATGCAAGAAGTCTTTTCTTTGAAATATTTTCGGGAAACACCACAAATTAAAGAGCTTTAACTAGAGTGGCTCCCAGACGGGTTCTTAGAGTTGTTTATTTGGAAGGCAGCTTCAAAATTCATCACTTCAATTGACTTTCAATCTCTTAAATTGCTATTGACTTGGAAATGAATTTTCAATAGTTAATGGAAAAGAACATGAGAGGCATGATTTGTATTTATTATCCTTTTTTTTTTTTGGGTAAAAGTTTATAATATAATACTCTGAAAAATAGATTATTTTTTATATATTTTAATCATACAAAAAATAAAATGATAAATATTTACTTATTTATTTTTATATTTCTAGCAAATTGGAACCTTGAAGACAATTCTTTAAAAAAATCAATTTTTTTAATAATTATTTATTGTATGGATGAAGTTGGATAAGGAGGGGCATAATTATATGCCATAATTTTAAAAGTTTTTTTTTTCTTGCCAAATTGATTACGTGTCCCAAATCCAAATTATCAAAAATTTTCATCAAATTCCAAATTTAGTTAAATTAACAAATAAAAATAACATTTAGCTTTATCTCAAAAATAGTTTGTTTGTTTGTTTATTTGTTTTTGTTTTTTTTTTTTATGTGATGAAAGTAAAAAGAACAAGAAATATAATAAGCTCAATGGGAAAATTATGGTATATATAAGCTCAATGGGAAAATTATGGTATATTTGATAACTATTTTTAAAAAATAATTTTTTTGGTTATTGAAAAAAAAAATAGAACATGTTTGAAAATTAGATTTTTTTTTTTAAAAAAAAAAAAAGCTTAGAACAAAAAAAACATGGTATTTTTAAAAATATTTTTCGTTTGTTGTTTTCATTTATTTTCTAAAGATTATTTTAAAAAATAATTATACATCTACATAAAATAATTAAAAATAACATGCTACATATAAAAATTAATTTTAAAAATACAAAATGTAGGTTAAAAATATATCAATTTCCTAAATACATATTTATTTTATAAAACATCAAAGAGTAGTTTTTACAAATTATTCTTAAAAACTTTTTTTTAGAAATATTTTTCAAAATAATTATAAAACACGGACTTACAACACTTTTTATTTCCTAGTTTTTTTCAAAGCAAAAAAATGGTAAGAAATCATAAACACAAATCATAATAGAATTCTCCCCATCACCCACATATTTCTTAAAACATAAATGGCAAATGCACTAATCCATTTCTTGGAAAAGAAAAATTTACAAGAAAAAAGATTAGAACAACAATAACAACAAAAATTAAGAAGAAAAAAATGTTAGTGCTAACAACAAAGACAAATCTTGTAAATAAATATGATCAGTCATTGGGTTGGATCAACTGATGGATGCCATTGAAGATTGAAGAGTTTGATTGGAGCAGCAGTTCATCATTGGCTAGGGCTTCCACAAATTGCTTTGAAACCAAACATTTCTCCACAGAGTAAAGCTTCTCTTGAATCATTGGAGATGCAGTTGCTTGGAGTTCTTCTACATAGAATGCTTCCTCATCATACTGCAGGCAGGCAACAAAAATAAATATTCAAAAAGAGAAAAAGAGAGAAAAAAAGAAGAAAAAGAAAGCAGTGAAACAGAATTGACCTGAAGTGAACCCATGAGTTGAAGAATAGCAACTTGAGCCTGTAAGTACTTGACATACTTGAAAGCAGCTTGGAACATCTCAGCTGTGTTCATCTTGTTGCCACCAGGAATAAGCTTCCCAAGCTCTTGAGTTTTCTCAGTGATCTTCCTCCTCCTCTGCCGAGCCGCAATGCTCTGCGCCGACAAGCTCTCTCTACAGCCTTTCTTCCCACTGCTCTCCACACTTGCACAACCATAAAATGCTGGTGCAGTCTGGAACTCAGGCAGTGGAACTTGAAGTTGTGGCATCAACTCTGGAGGATGGGGGAAGTACCCAGGTGGAAAATCCATGTAGTGTTGATCTTCATAGGCCTTTTGGCGTTTCGGGAAGAGGTAGGACTCGAACTCTTGGAGCGGAAAGACTTCAGGGGAGAGGGAGATGAGATGGTCTGATGGGTAAGAGAAGTATGGGAGGAGATGGTGAGTGGAGTCGTCTGAGTACGAGTACTGATCTGGGTCGAAGAAGAACTGATCTGCCAAAGTGTCTGAAAATCCGAAATTTTCCTGGAAAGTGAAGAGGTCCTTGGAGAGCTCTGAATGTGTCGTTGGGAAGCTGCTCATCTCCGGGACAAGGTACTGATCAGCTGTTCCCCAGTTGGTGCAGAAACTCAAAGCCATTGTGATCACAACCTGAAGAGCAAACAAACAGTTACAAGATGAAATTAAAAGAAGAAAGCAAAAAATGCAAGAAAAATTAAGTAGATTAAAGTTTAACAAGAAGGAAGTGAAATGGAAATAGAAAATTGGGAGAGTAATGAAGAAAGAATCAAAGAAAGAAGAAGAAATGAAGAGAAAGATATGGTACCGGTAGAGAAGAGAAGAGATTGTGTCCTAGAATGCTATCTAAATCTATCTACGTGGTCTGCTTGTTGAATGGGGGTAGACCTTGAAATGAAGTAAACAACAAACAAACTATACAAACTAATTATAACTGCACTATACCAGTATTAAGAACGCAGTCACTGCCCACAGAGAGAGAGAGAGAGAGAGAGAGAGAGAGAGATGGGGTGAGTGGGAAGTTAAGAGTAGGGAGAAAAATGGGGTGAGAGGATATGAGAAAACTGTGGAACAAGTAACCACCTCCTTGTTATCAGGATGCCATTTTCATTACTATTCTTTCTAGGGTTTTATTGCTCTAACCGTTACTCCTCAACAAAAAACCTCCGCCTTTATTTTTATTTTATTTTATTTTATTTTTCCTTAAACAGAAAGAAAAAAAAAACATAGAGAGAGGGAAAAGAAAAACATGATAATTCTATTTTATGCATACTTGCAAGAAGCATTTCAGTTTGTACTTTATTTTTTTTTAATTATTTTTTTATTTGTTTATTTTTTAACCTTCTCTTTTCTTTTTTAGGGTTTTTTTTTTATCTTTTTTGTGAAAAGACAATATTCTCCTGTTTACTTGTAAATTAAGATTAATCACTTTCTTATATATATAAAATAGGATTATTGAAGTAATGTTATTAAATGAGACACCGATTCCATTTGACATGAGTAATAGTATTTAAATTTTGTCATAATAGAATCTTAGGATGTGTTCAAACGTTTTCAAAATTTGAAAACAATCTTAAAAACTGTTTTAATTATTTTGTTTTATAATTTTGTTGATTTATTCTCTATCAAGGTATTATACATTTTTATATAATGTAAACATTTTCGAAGTTTTTTTTATATTTTATATTTTACAAAGCTTTACAAAAAATACTTAAAAACATATCAAATTTGTTTTCAACAATAACATGTTTTCACAAGAAAATGTTAAAAACTTGTTTTCAATAAAAAAAAAATTGATAAACATGTTTTTCAAATTAGAAAACTATTTTCTTTCTCCGCTTGATGTTTTCAAATACAATGGGAAAGTGCTTATCATCTTAAATAAATTTGGATGATTGTCTTTGCACCGACAGAAACCATAAATTTCATACAGGATATAGTATATGTTGTTGAGGACACCCCAAAAACTAAGGGATTTTGTGACATTTCTCATTTGTTCTCTTGTATTTCTAAAGAACAAAAAACTAGTTTTAAAAACAATTGTCAAACATTATCTCATCAATTAGTGCAATAATGATAATGAATTGAATGATGTTAAACAGACATAATAAGATACACTTATTTAACATCAATGCTAAATAATTTTTATTAAATTTGACGAGTCATTTTTTTCCAAATTATTAGACTAAAAGGTGAATGTAGGTGAAAAAAAAAAATCTATATGAGTTGAGTTCAATTAAAATTTTTTTAAGGCTATTACCTCTCACCTCTTTCATTTCATAATTTAGTATTTTCATTTAAATATTTAACAAATTTTAAAAATATTATAAATTTACTATAATAAATAATTAAATATTGCTATTCTTTTTATCAAATATTGATTTAATTTCTTATTCGTTTAGATTTTTTTTAATTATTAGAAATATGGATCTACAATGTGGTGTAACATACTTGTGAACATGACATATGTTTTTGTAAATTAAAAAAAAAAAAAAAAGCTTGGATTTATCCTTCTTTTTTAGTTCCTATATAATGTTCTAATATATTTTTGTGTGGAGGCGCATTAAAAATGAAATAAAAATAAAAAGGAAATAAAAATCGAACTGTAAAAAAATATATTTTGTTCTATTATAATTTTTTTTTTTTTTTACATTTGCAGCTATTAATGTTATTTAAATTTTATGTTTTGGGGCTAAATCCGGGATAGTTTAGTCTTTTTACCTAAGCATGACGTGGCAAAGCGGTTCAGCATTATACGAAGCACGTGAATAATTCCTATTGTTAACGGCTTAGTGGTGGAATTGGGAAAAAGCGGCGCGGATGGCGGCTAATTCGTTTGATTTACATCCACGTGTCTAGTGGCAAAAGTTCAGGTGGTCTTAAGACCACTGAAAACAGTTGTACACCCGATAAAATCCTTACATGGTTGAGCACCTTACGAAATCCACTTGGTGTCACCAATTGCACCAAGGATTAAAATATCCAAGTATATCATATATCCGCGATATATTTAATATCCATGGATACTAATATATCCATCAATAGATATTTTTGAAAATCTTACCTATAATATATCGAATTTTCGATTTTTTTTTGTGTTTCAACCTATATTTCACATTTGACTGATTTTTCGATTTTATTATTATTAATAAATAAATTATAATTATTTTATTTTATTTTTATATTTGATTTAATTTATTACCAAAAATATAAAAACACAATTTTCTTAATAGGTATTTTTTATATAATCTATATATTTATTAAATATAATAAATATAAATATTAAAAAAATTATACATATATTATTATTTATTTGATATCATTGAATACATTAATGGATCATAAGTTTAATATTAAACATATTTCAAAATTAGACATATTATCATAATAATATTATAAAATAATCTATAATACAACTTAATAATAAATGTACATTTATAAAATTTATATATATATATTTTTTTTATTGATGTAGAGAATATTATTATCAAATATGACAAATTACATATATAAAGTTATTTAAAAATAATAATTTTAAAATATTTATTTTACTTTTTATATAATTTTTTAGAATTTTTTTTAATATTTTCAGAATTTTTATTTGATATTTTCTATCAAAATATCCGTGGATTACAATATTTTCATCTCATAAAGTGAAAAATCAATTGAGTCCCAAAGAAATCGGATGAGCTGACTTAGTCCAAAATGTTGAATTGGAAAAGGTACAAAGCATAAAAGTAGGATGAGGGGAAATTAAAGTAAAGAGTAAAAATGACGAGAAAAATAATAAAAAAATAAATTTAAATTAAATATATTTTTAATAATCAATGTTAATTATTAAAGTGATAGGTGTTGAGTTATTATTGTATTTGGTTCTAGAATGTATTAAGGAAAGAAAAAATATTAAGAAAAATAATTTTTAGATATTTGGTTATAATATAATTAAAATTAATTAAAAATTTATATATATTTAAATTATTTAAATTTTACATAAAATAGTTAAAATAAATTAAATGAATTTCAAGTAGTATATTAAATAATTAGTTTACTTCAAATCTATTTTTTTTCCCTTCAATTCCTTTTACTCTCTATGTTCTTTCCCATTCATGTTTTCTTTCAGATTTTCCGAAATCAAACATAACCCTAAGAATGAGGAAGAATTTTTTTCACCTATGATTGAGTCTCAAGTAAAAATTAAGATTAAGATTAGTAATAATATAAAATAAAATTGTAAAAATATTGAATTTTGCACAAAATTCATCCTTCCATTAGTAATAAAATATGAAAACAAAATAAAAATAAAAAATAAAAATAAAATAGTAAAAAAATACTAGTTGTGCCTAAATTCCTTTTTGCTCTCAATAATAAAATAGGAAAATAAAATACAAATAGAAAAAATATACATAAAACTAAAATCTAACAATAAATTAAAAAGCTAGAAAATGGTAAAAAAAAAATATATTATTAGTTTCTACTCAAAATTAATCCCTCAATATCCACCTTTTTCTTTTCTTTTTTCCCTCTCTCTCTTTTTCTTCATTGTTGTACATTTTTTTTATGTTGGATTCTTTCTTTATTTTTTAAATTAAAAAAGAAAGACTAAATGGAGAAACAACTTCAAATACATAATTTTTAAACGAGTCTTCCTCAAATTATAATGCCATAAGATAAAGTAAAAGGTGGTTTAAGACAATAGATTGTTAGAAAAGTAGGCATCAAGTGATTATTGAGAGAATTGAGGATTTTTTTCACTTGAAGTACCAACCAAGTGCTACTCCCAACATTATTTGATTCCATAAATCCTAAAGTTAATTTTTAAGAATTTGTCAAATACATAATTATTGAAAAATGGATTGGAAAAAAAAAACACTTCAAGTATCTAAAAATTACCAATGATTTCACCTTTTAAGTTCAATTACTAAGTATACGAACAAGAGCAAATGGTGTGAAATAAAACTTTACTAAGTACAATAAATCTTGGTAAATGAATGTTCGATAAATTAATAATTTCATTTAAATAATAAAATCTTCTAATCCTAAATCAGGCCAATTACTAAATTAATAACCTTGCTGAATAAATAAAATAATAATATTTTTTAGAAATCATTAGGGCCCAAGGAAATATAAATTAATAATTAATAAAGTATATATATAATAAATAAAAATTTATAATATAACAAATAGAACTTTATAATATAATACTGAGTGATTTTTTATAACTTTTATTTTTCTCAATTTACTCTTTCTTGAAATCATCACATAAACTTTTTTATCTTCTAGGGAATTAAATTTTGACACCATATTTCATCGTTTTAGAATCTTTTATCTTTTACAATTAATAATCTTAGTGTCTCATAAGCTTTTATGTACTAATTTTTTTTTTTTTATCAAATTCATTGTGTTTAGATTTATAAGTCATACATGTACAAGTATTGTACAGTAAAGATATAATTTTTTTATATATAAATTAATAAATTAATCATTTATCAATAAATCAATAACCTACTAAGATAATAATTTCTCTTGGTTTGAAGAACATTATTTTACTAAAGCAAGACACTTACTAGAACAAGTAGTGTGGGATATACTCTTAAATATTTTGAGATTTTGTTCACAATGTTTTGTTCAAAATCAGTTTAATTCTTTAAGGATGAAATTAGTTCAACTTAAATGAATTAATTTTCATATCTTTAGATGAATTAGTGATGTCAGCGATAGGATTCTAACTAGGAACCAATAAAGGATGAAAGAATTGGCATACTTGTGCAAAACATCTAAACTAGAATCCAAAAATGTAGAAAAGCTTTACATAATGAGTTATAAGTCTTAACAATGAGTGAAGAATTAAATTAGCAATTAGTTCAACAAGAATGATGTTTAGGAATTAGTCCCTAGATCTTAATGAATAAATGTAAATTGAACCATGTAAATTTTCAAGAGTAAATTATATGAAAATGGTGTTGTTGTAAGAACAAAGTTAGACTTGTTGCTTAAGGACATGCCCGAAATATAAGTATTGACTATTATAAGGTTTTCACACCTATCGCAAGGTTAGAATCCATTAGGATATGCTAGGAATACCAGATTGCTCCATTCTTTGTCCTTGGATTAATAAAGTGCATGCAATTTGGCCCTAAACTTCTCTAGATCTAATCAAAGTGGAAATATGACATAAAAAACCAATAAGATAATTGATCCATAGAAGTAGTGAACATACATGTGAAATGGATGTTCCCAGATTGATTCCAAGCTAATGGAGTAATGAAAACACTATAGAGCTTGGTGTTCTTCCACCTAATATCTTCTCACACAGCTTTAGACATAAGAAAAGTGTGGGTTTTTCTCTTCCTCCTTGAGAGTGGCTAAGGTTTCTCTTCCTCCTTATGGGTTTAAGTAACTTGAGCCCAAGTTGCGCTTAGATTACGTAATCCGACCCATTTAAGTCATAGTTAATTAATTAGCCTTATTAGGCTCCAATTAATTAATTAACTTGATCTAGAAAGTCAATTCATAAGATCTAATGCAACCTTAAGCTTTTGCCAAAGTGCCCTTATGCACACTTATGAACCAAATAAAATGTGCCTCTTATTAGGATAGATCCCTTAAAAGTAAAACATAATATGACAAAGTTAGATTTGAGCTTCCATTTATCCATCTTTTGCATACATTGATATTGATTTAAGCATTTAGACTCATATCACTTGTATTGTACATGACTTGGGTGCATTAAGAGTTGCATATAAGATACAATTTATGGGTTCCTTACAAGATGATAAGTAGTTTATAGTTGATTCAGGGAATTAGCAATCTAGTAGAGACTGTAATGCACTACCTCCTAATTGGAGGGATGACTTATTTTAGTTATTAGGATAGGTTTCCCATATTAGATGCATTAGTGTGTATCGTTATACATTGGATATGACTTACGGTGAATCATGACATAAAACTATCGGGTTGCCATGATTCACCATGCAAGCTGCTATATTGCATGGACTCTCAACCTTGAGTGGATATTGAGTCTATGCTAAAATCAACAGGAAGCTTTGACCTATGGGTGAGATCTTAATGTAATTATATATCCCTATGGATTAGGTCACTATTGATGGTGATGAAAAGTATTCTTAATAAAGGTACCATGATATTTCATGAAACTGAGACAGTGTGTTCCCTTGGGTGATTTTAAGAACATGTGATCAGGAAATATATGGTCATAGTAATTCCTTTAGTAGAATTTGACATATGCCCCTTGGAGCTATTGTATGTTAGTTGATCATATAATAGGAGGGTTTGTAACTCAAGGATTAGAGATAATTGACCAATTTTCTCTATTGTCCAAAATACTAAGCCTTTTACATAGCAACTCTGGTAAAGAAAAACCAGAGAAAGAGTCACTACGACTTTTGTAGTACTCTAAATATTGTCCTCAAGGACTGACTTATGGAAATTGTCAGTATTAGGATAAATGAATTGCTTTTGTTTGCATCCTAAAGTGAAAAACAATAAGTGAAGTAACTTTTATGAAGTGAAACTAAGTAAAAGAAACTAAATTAATAACAAAATGAATATTGATTTTTAATTCAATTGATTCAAGTTTGGGGTTTTCCACAATTTAACTTAAGGTATAGAAATAGAGAGAATAAGATTTTCTTAAAGTAAAGTGATTTTAGGGTTTTAGGGTATTTGGTCATTTGCGATCAACTTGAGTTTTATAACTTAAAACTGCATACAAAACCTAATTCTTCCTTTTTAAAACTGATTCCTAAAACCATCAAATTAATGAGATTGATTACTGGTTTAAGGTTTGACTTTTTAACCATTTCTACTCCTTATAGCTTTGTTTTAGGGCAGATAACAATAAGGAAAATTGGGATAACTAATGATCAAGAGTTACCAAGAATCACTAGTATTAAGTCATAACCTGTCGTATCATTCCCTAAACTAACTCACAAGGATATGATAAAAAAAAAAAATTGATCAATTATAATTCAACCAATAATTAATCTCATTGTTATAATGATTTACCCATTGTCTCTATAGGTTTCCTAACCTGTAGGTTTTCATGCTTCAAGCCCCAAGTTGGCTTTTTAGCCTCTCATGGGGGTGATGTCACATTCACAGTCTATAATAGGGTAAAAAAATCACAATTTAAATCAAAAGAAACTAAAAACAATATATTTAGTAAAGAAGAAAAGAAAGCAAATCAAAGTTCTCATCTTCTTCCCCACAAAGTTGTCAAACTCCCAAAAAATGATCCAAGATTCCTAAAACCTAGAACTAAGAGAGTTTATGTAATATCATCAATTAACTAACATGTGACACACTCTTAATGGCCACTTATTACAAAATAATTTCCTAAAAATGACTAAAAAATAATAAAATGGTGATTTCTAGTTGTGTGGGGCCCACTTAGGGCGGATAGAGTGCCCTAGATGCAATTCCTGAGGTAGAGAAGATGAAACATCAAAGTGGTAGTGGGTGAATTCGAAATTGGGGTCATTTCGAATTGGATTTCAAATTCATAAGTTGGATTTCAAATTCATAAGTTGAATTTTGAAATCACTTTGAAATGGTCATTCAACTTTGTGCAATTGTCTTCAAATGACCATAACTTCTTCATTTCAGCTCCGATTTACGCATTGTTTAAGGAGTTAGAGTTCTGAATTCCCGATATTCAAAATGATATATACTATGCTTAAAATGGACTTCAGGAAATGCTCTAAATTTGTCCTCAAATTCAAAGTACATGTTGCCACCATATTTTGAGTTCTAAATTTCCATGCAACTTGATGAATCTTGCTTCATGCTTCATTTCCCATGTTTTCTTGCATTCTTTCTTACTCCATAATGGTCATTTCTCATCTCCCAAACTCATGATATCCTCATCTTGCCTTTCCTCATGGTCCATGAGTCTTGACTCACTTATTTCCTCATTTCCTCATTTCCTCATTTCCTCATTTAACCTCTTCTTGATCTTTCAAAATCTAAAGCGATTCAACTTGCACTATTTTCTTCCCTTGAACTTGAGATAAATCTCCAAAATACAAGTTAAATTCATGGCTAGGGTCTTTGCATCAATTTAGGTCAAGTTGGGTGATTTGAGTGTCATTGGTGCATAAATCATATTGAATAGTGTCATTAGAGCACATATTTTGGCTTCAATCAATAATCTTGATGGATTGATAACACTACCCTATTAGATTATGGATACCAGTTCATGGGGAGTCTTCATGCAATGAATAATAGGTCATAGATATGAACTTTAACTCATTGTAATTTCATAAGATACTGGAGTGTTGTTGACTCTCTTTAGTAGAATATTGAGTCAACATTAGAATTGGATTCTAAGGGAGCCAGTATTTTTCCATGAACCCCAATGATCCCTACTTGAGCTCCTAGTTCATAGTGACACATTTTATTTGAGGGATTTAAGTTTTAGGTTCATAAGTGTGCATACGTTTTGGTAAAAACGCAAGGTTGCACTAAATCTTATGATTGTCTTTTTTAAAAGAGGCTCATTAATTAATTAGAGCCCAATAAAGCTAATTAATTAATTATGATCCAGGTGGATTGAAGTCACTTAAGTCCATAGGAAGCCTTATAAATACCCCTTAAGGGTTAGAATTTTGGACTTTTTTTTATGTCATTTTGCAAATAGCCTCCAAAGAGATACCTTAGCCACCCTCATGGAAGTTTAACCTTCTCTTGTGCCTAGACCCATGAAGGGAGAGATTGAGTGAAAGACTCTTGGGTAGACAAGTTTTATGATGACTGCTGCAATTTTCAGCATCTTAATAAGATGAGATTTGGTATGGGAACGTCTAGATCGCAGGTTGGAGCATTTAATTTCTAAATTTATGTTAATTATTGGTTTTTGAAACCATTTTTTCCCATTAGGTTAGATCTAGAGAGCTTAGAGATAAATAACATGTACCTTATGAGATCCAGGGCTAGGGAAATGAGTAATCTAGGGTTCCTAGTAACTGGTATTAGAGTTGTAAGGTAGGTTCTAACATGTTAGATCCCTTAGGGTGTGCTAACTCTATTTTGCATGGTTGGTTTATTCATTCCATGACCTAAAGAGATGAATGAATGATTTTTTACTCATTCATATATATATATATATATATATATATATATATATGAATATGAAAATCATAGTTGTGGTTGTAGTTTTTTTATTCTTTAGATTGGGTTTATACCCCATAAGGGTATAGGATTTTTATTTCTTTGTAATTTTTTTTTTCAATAGATGAATTGTAGGCTCCA
The DNA here is from genome assembly GCF_004353265.1 of Vitis riparia. NCBI lineage: Eukaryota > Viridiplantae > Streptophyta > Magnoliopsida > Vitales > Vitaceae > Vitis > Vitis riparia. The sequence goes on along the minus strand of NC_048440.1, from coordinate 8,753,514 downwards.
TTATAGCAACATATGATTTTTTTTTTCATTATTATAAATTCCTTTTTGTTTTTTATCCATCTATGGTGACCTATAATAAAAGAAGGACTTTTGAAACCAAGAGAAAATAAGGATTCTTGATTTTTTTTTTTTTTTAGATCTATGAAAACACAGTGATATTGACTTTGACTCAAAATTACGACTGCCTCTCATATGTTTCTTAGGGAAAATTATATATGGTTTTGAAACTTAAGAAGTCAAGAATCCAATGTTTCAAACATTTTGCAAATTGAAGTTGAAACGAGGAAGATATGAACGATTAAAGCAAAGTTACACAAAGAGCATGCTATTTTAAGATTGAGTTTGGGTAAAGGTTTTTTTTTTCTTTTGGGCTCAATTTTGGACTTCTTGTTGGGCTCAAATTTTTTTTTAAAATGGAAAATAGGGTTTTCCAATTTTGACTAACCCTAATCTTTGCTTGCAAGGCTATTTGTTAATTTGGATTTGGAGATATGCAAAAAGATCCTTGAAAGACGACAAATTTTTTTTATTTAATTATTTCCTTGATTATATTTTTATGCTATATTTGTTTTGGCATGTGTTATAGCATATAATGGAATATTTTGACATTCTTAATTGAAAATAAATTTTCATGTAGTTTTTAAAATTAGAAAAGTTATTTAAAAGTAGAATGTGCATGATAGGGAAATTTTATTTCAAGAAAAAGATATGTTGGAAAAGGACTCAAAGCTCTTTTTCTTTTTAAAATTAATTCTTAGATATTTTAATTTTAGTTAAAATCTTATCAAATCTTTGAGATCTCTAATTTTTTTTTTAAAGGAAAAGGTCTTCATTTTCCAAATATTTATAAAATAAGACTTTTCATATTTTGCACAAGATTCCAATTTAAAGAAAATAAGTTAATTTTGAAAATTCATGATAGATAATTTATAATTAAGAAAGTTACCAAAATAAGTGTTATAAAATAAAATATTTTGGTATTCTTAATAAATTTTCATGAAAGTATCTTTCCAAATATTATTTATTTAGAATCGGATGTTGCTATTTTTGGGTTGTTATTTCCTTTTAGAACTTTCCTCTTAATTTTGGTTAGGTGCTTCTTTGGGCTCTCCCACCCAAGGAGAAGGAGAACATCACCTATGGTGGTCTTCTAGGCTTCTTTCCCCTTTTGAGAGAAGGAGGATAGTACCAAGTGCTAGGAACCCCGAATTACTTTGTTTCTAAGCTCTGGATCTCTTAGAATGCATACATTTATCCCTAGGCATCTCTAAATCTATTGTAGGGGAATAAATGATAATAAAAACCATTATTAACTATAGATTTAGAGATATAATACTCATGCCTATAATCTTGATGTTCCCACATCAAAATACATTCGATGAAGATGAAACTTGTAGTTTGCAAAGGTCCCATACACCCAAAGTCTTCCACCCGATGACTTTAATCACGACCTTGGCACTCTAGAGGGTGGACTTTGGAAGGGAGAAAGTTTTGGTTTTTTCTCTAGAGGTGGAAGATGATTGTCTAAAGCCATGGAAACCCCAACCTTAACCCTTAAAGGTTGTTTATAGGGTTCCTTTACTAGGCTTAGTGAATTAAGTCCACCAAGGCTTGGGTCACTTAATCTAGCTCAAAACAAGTCCTAATTAATTAATTAAGTACATAGGCTTGTCTAATTTATTAATTAGCCCAATCCAAAATCCTTGTTCACTATCCTTTATGCAACCTTACATAATTACCAGAACGCCTTTATGCATAAGAATAAACCTACAATCAATCCAACCCTCATAAATTATGCCAACATGGTATATGAGTTGAAAATAAGGACCATTGGGACCTATTAGGGTCCTAGCTCCCTCAGAATCTAATTCTAAAGTTGTTTAACATCTCACTACAGAGAATTAATCACACTCTAGTACCGTATGTAAATAACAATAAGATGAAGCTTGGGTCTGCGACCTACTATCTATTTCATGCAGACTCCCCATGAATCGGTGTCCAAAATTTAACAAGGTAGTGCTATCATATATTAATATTATCTCTTCAATCCTTGATTTACAAATCTCACTTATTATGTAATCAATTGGGAAACCCATCCTGAAGGTCAAGACAAGTCATCCCTCCAATTATTAAGTAATGCATTATAGTTTCTACTAGATTGCTTAAATCCATGAACTGATTGTGGACAACTTATCTACTTTCAAAGAACCTATGACTTATAGCCTTTGTATAATTCCTAATGCACCTAAGTCATATACAATATAAGATATATGGGTTGAATGCTTAAATCAATGTTAATGCATAAAAGGGATAACAAGGGGACAGTCAAGTATAACTTTGTTATATCAAAACCAAGTCCTTTAAGCTCTCCAAAACTTGTACTTGGAAAACAACCAATTGTCTCTTACTTATAAATCTTCGATTGTGTTATATACATACCAATTGCACCTACATAATACACTAAAATGCATCCCCAATAAAGACTTGTGATTTATGTAGGTTTTGATTTTTTATCTATCATAAAATATGTCGAACCTTTAACACATGATGCTCTTACAACATACTTTGCATATTGTCATTTTAATAAAACTATTTTCCCAACATTAAGGGGGAAAAAACTTATTTCAAAAAAATAATGAGAATTTTTTTAAAATACATCAACTTTGTTTCATCTTGATCTTTGTAGAAATTAATGTGAACTAGAAGTTCAAATAATCATTCATTTGCAAAAACTTGCAAACCAATTACCAACGATATTCATTAATACAAAAAAAAAAAAAAAAAAAAAAAACTGACAAAGTCACATATTTTGACCACAAATACCTTTATGCAGATTGATGCTACCAATTTATAAAATGTATCTAAGATATGCCTAAAGTATATTAGACTTGTTGGTTAAAAGGATTTAATTCCTTAAAAGAGGATAACACAAGGAAAACCTGAAACTCTTAGAGAGGCCATAAAAATAATTGATTAGTCTAAAATTGATAAAGTTGCGGCCCTTAAAGAGGTGCAAATAAAATAGATAGCCTTTTAAAAGGCACATATTGAATAATTAACCCTTAAAGAAGTACAAATTAAACTATTAACCCTTGAAAATAATGGGATTTCAATAAGTTATGTATACATGAGAGAAAAATGAAATTTAAATAATATTAATATTAACAATATATTGTTTTCCAATTGACCTTTGACGTCATAAGAAATTTGATGAGGATCTTGAACCATATTAAAATGTGAAAGAAGATCAACAAAAAAAGAAAAGGCTAAATTGGAAAGAAGCCATGCAAGCAAAGTTAGACTTGTTAATAAAATGAGAAATATTTAGATCTATAGTCTAAATGCGTAAAAATGTAAAGCTTGTTGGGTATAAATGAGTATTTATACAAAAGCAAAATGGTAAAAAAAATAAAATTAATATAAAGTGTGATTAGTAGCATAAGATTTCTTGTAGAAGCTTGATATTGGTTACAAGGAAACATACTCTTTTATCATGGGCACAATCATATTTTGATTTTTAATTAATTTGGTAGTCTTAGAAGGAATGAATATGCTTGTCATGTTGTTATGACATATTTATATTGGTTCATAGATAATATATACATGAAAATCCTTAAAAGATTTCAATTACCTAAAGCAACTACTACAAAGTCTCATAGTATATATTCAATCAAGTTACAACAAAATTTGTATAGATAGAAGCAATTTTGACACATGTAGTATAATTATCTTATCAAATACCTATTAAAAGAAGGGTATGCAAACAACTATATATGTCCATGTGTTTTTATTAAGAAATCAAAAATTGGATTTGTAATTATTATAGTGTATGTTAATAACTTAAATCTTATTAGAATTCTTGAAGAACTTACAAGAATAATAAATTATTTGAAAAAGAAATTTTAGATGAAAGATTTTGGGAAAACAAAATTTTTTTTGGGGCATTTAAATTGAGTTATTTTCAAATGGAGTTTTGTACATCAATCAATATACCTTAAGAAAAATTCTAAAACCTATTCATATGAATAAAGCATATCCTTTAAGTTCTTTAATGGTTATTTGATCACTTAAAGTGAAAAATGACCCCTTTTGTCTCAACCACTTGGTCTAGAGGTATATTATCTAAGTATTTTTAATGCATTAAGGTATTCTGCAAATTATATATAATCAAATATAATATTTTTTTTGTCAACTTGCTTGCAAGATATAGTTTTGTACCAACTTAAAGACATTGGAATAAAGTCAAATACGCATTGCGATATCTTCATAAAATAATTCATATAAGTTTATTTGATTTGAAAGGGGTAAAATCTTAGTTGATTGGATATACAAATGCTAGCTATCTTTTAAACCCCCACAAAGTTCTATCATAAATGAGATATGTATTTACATATGATAATGCAACAATATAAAAAAGATTAATTAAACAAATAATGGTATGACTCTCTTTAAATCATTTAGAGATAATCATAAAAATATATGACTAGGGTTAATGATTTAACATATCCAAGAATCATAAGGATTATCCTCATCAAAGATGATTAAACTAAGTAACATAAAAATAACGTTTTTTATATTATATAAATTAAAAGAGAATTTATAAAAGGTGACCGAACAAAACATATCATTCCCCAAGTTCTTTGATACTCAAGAGCTCTAAGAAAATAGTAAAATTAATATTTAATAGATATGATCATGTGATAATCTAAAAAATCTAGTTACGAAAGTTGTTACTATCAACTACATTTAAAATGTTAAGATGCAAAAGTGGAATACAAAGTTTAAGAAATTTACTTATTGAAGCATCGAAGAAAACATGATTATGTTTACATAAGAGGAAGAATACTAATAAGGATATATTGTATTTTTTCCCCTTTATTTAGGTTTTATTGACAAGGTTTTTAACGAGGTAATGTTAGTCGTGATATTATTTTTTCTTAAATAAGTTTTTCTAAGTGACGTTTTAATAAGACATATTTTTATGATTATAAAAAAGACGGTATTATGAAATATGAGAATTTGTTAGAACTTTGTAAATCATCTTCCATATTGATGCAACTTCTTATCTCTCTATAAAAGGAGTGGCGCATTAATAAACTAAAATTTCAATTTCTTTCTATTGTTTTTTTCTTCGTGTAATTTTTTTTTTCTACAAAGATCGGAGGTGTTTTAGTTGCCGTGACTGTTGTATTTACTTATTATGTATTTGAAAAGATAAAAAGCTGAAAAATACAATTATTAAAAAAAATCTCAGTATGATTCCATAAGAAGTCATTCATTCAGACCAATCTTTGCTTCAGCCCACCAAGAGATGCCATGGTGCAAGTACAAGAAAAGGTAAACTTCAAAATAAATAAATAAATAAATAAAAAATCAAAGATATCTTTAGCTGCTGTGGTAGAATCTCTCAGCCCTCCCCACCGTCCAGAATTTCCACCACCACCGCTCCTCTGAGCTCTGTTACATGACACGCCTCAGCCCATATCCATTGGTGTTTGGGAGTTGAAATAAAAAGAATGCCTCAACTGCTGGCAGCACTACTGCCCTCCAAACAATGGCTCAAATCCACATTTTGGCTCCAGCATTTCCTCTCTTTCGCCTCTCCTCCCAAGCCCGTCTTTCTTTTTCAATCAACTTCTTCTGGGTTTCGATTCAACTCATATGCTGCCAACAGGAGGCTCTCCACAATCCCGGGTCCATATTTTCTTCTCTTTTCGTTTCCATTTCCAGAGCTTAATTGTGGACTCAAGGTTTTTCGGTTTTTTTTTTTTTTACTTCAAGATTTTTGGTTTCCTTTTTTCTTTCCTTCTATTTTCCCGCCAATCAAACAGACAATAACGTGGGGTTGTTTTACCTTTTTTTTTTTGTGAAGTTCGTTTGGACCAACCAGAAGATGGAAGCAGTGATTTGGACAAGTTGAGGGTGTTGAGACAGAAAATTGAGGTTTCTGGGATTACCTTGGATGATTCTTGTGTGCCAGGACGGTACCATCACTTGATTTGTCCTAAGGTACCTACTCTCTTTATTATTTTCTGTTACTTTCTATGGTTATTGCTCATCTTTTTATCAGATGAAAAATCATTATTTTTTTCTTTTATTTGTTAATTGGAAATTGCTTTAGATAGTGTTTTTTTTGTTGGAATTGTAAAGTGAGGAAGCCAATGGTGGGCGTAAGTACTTGATTATGTGGGGTTAGTCATCCGCATTTGGTATATCGCTAAGGTTATTAAATTTGGTAGAAAGCATGTTCCATTTCATGAGTTGTTGATCTATGAAATGGCTTAACCGGATTAGAGTGTCAGTTATCCCAATGGATAGAGAAAAGGGCTATCTGCACCAAGAATGGGTGATACCATTAGGGAAAAAACTAACTTGGAGAAGGGTACTTGAAGGAAAGCATGAGCTGTCTCAAAAGCAGTAGAAGGGTTATCTGCTGTGAATGAAAGCTACCAGAGAGAGAGAGACAGAATTTTGGCTATGGAAGGATGGTGAATTATTAAGATGCAATCTCACATTAGCAGTGGTTATATATTTTCGTGAACCACTAAGGATATTTGTGATTAGTAATATATGCCAATTTCTGAATGTCATTTAGTTCTTCAAACTGAAATTTGGAATTAATGACGTTATTCGGAGGATATATCCATGATCAAATAGGAGTTAGTGACTATTACAAGTTCTATAGCCAATGGTCCATGAAATGTAATTCAATTTCAGGATGACTCACTGATGAAATAAGAGTTAGTGAGCTTACAAGGTCTTGTGTTGATTGTCCATGAGATGCAATTTAGAACGATGCTTGATGAGGATAGATTCTCTAAAATGGATAATGAGTAGGAAGATACGAAGTTTAATACCGGCCATGCACTTTGCCAGTGCTCACTCTCTCAAGCTTATGCATATGCTCACAGAGAGGATAATTGGAGATAGGTTATTGTCGAATCTTAATCTATGTAGAAATAGTAGCTTCTCACCTTGATGATAATGGTGGTGGGATTTGTTCCTCAAGGCTCAAGGAGATGAGACGTGACAGGAATGAAGACACGTTTGAGACTTTTCAGAAACCTCATCGAGAGACTGCTATATCTCTAAAAATAATAATATAGGGGGAGGTCCACTAGAGAGAATTCTCAGTTTAATGCTCAATATGTTGCTACTACAGAGAACAATGTCTAAACTCTCTTGGTGCTTCATCCTCCTTTCTTGATCAGTCTAGATCCTTTGGATATGAAAACTCTTTCTTAGGAACTTAAGTCATTTACTAGGCTTATGGCTTATTTACGTTCCACTACTGCTGTTTTTCCTTAAGAGGATCACTACTTTCTCTGCTTAAAGTGTTTCATTACCTTACCCTATTGTGTCCTAGATTCTAGACTCTGGCACTTCAGATCATATGACTAGGTTGTCATCTTTCTTTCTTATCAATACTGCTTATTCAGGACCTACAGGTATACATAAAAGTTAGGTACAGATAAGGTTAGGATAGCTGATAGTTCTTTATCTCCCATTTGTACAGATGCCATGCTAATTTCTGTCATTACCCTATTAATTTGTATGTAATTCAAATTATCCTTCACTCGCATCTATCTCTCCTGCGTCAATTCCACGGGGTGTTTTAGAGGCCTTGTGTGATCTAATTGGAAGGAACCAAAGGATTCCATGCCTGAAGAAACAGAAGCTCTAGAGAACAAGGAAACTTGAGAATTTTTAATTTACATCCTGAAGGAACATATTGGTCATGAATGGGGTTCTTCGCTTTAGACTATATAGAGGCTAATGGAGATGTGGAGAAGTACATGGCCAAGTTAGTAGACAACAATTTTACTCTCAGTCGAAAACATTGATGATCAAGTGGAGTTTGCCTATTAGTGAGAATTGACTCCAGTTGTTTTTAAGCTAGTTTAGATTGGAGAGGTTACTTGTGACAATATAAGGAAGGAGGCTTAATTTTAATTTGTAAGATAGGGTGCTGTGGAAAGAGACTAAGGATGAGAATTTTTCTGTTAAATCTCTTTATAGTGCTCTTGATTCTAGAAGTGCAGTTCTGTTTCCTAAGAGCATCATTTGGAGCCCTTGTGCCCTTGTGTTCCTACTAAAGTGGGATTTTTTGCTTAGGAAGCTTCTTGGGGTAAGGTGTTAGCCTTGGAAAGAGGGGGTGGCCCTTAGCTAATAGATGCTTCCTTTGTTGTGTGAAAGAGGAGTCTATTGATCATATTCTAATTCATTGCACCAAGGTAAGGGTTTTATGGGAGTTATTGTTCGTTCTTTTTGGAGTGATGTGGATCCTTCCATATTCGGTTAGAGATATCTTGGTTGGCATGGTTCCTTTATGGGCAAGAAGCGTTGGAAGGTGTGGATGGTAGCCCCCTTATGGTTTTTTAGGCGGTTTGGAAGGAAAGAAACAAAATTTCTTTTGAAAATGAGGAGCTTTTGATTCATAGGATGAAAAATTCTTTTGTATGTAATTTTTGGTCTTGGACTAAGTCGGTTATAGATGAAGGACCTTTACATTTGATCAACTTTTTTGATTGGTTGGGTTCTAGATGAGGGTTGGTGAGATTCTTTGTATACCCTCTTTTTTTTTTTTCCTTGCCTTTTGGCCCTCTTGCATCCCCCCTTATATGCTTTGGGTCAGCCTTCAGGCGCCCTTTTCTCTCTATATATATATCATTTTTCTATGCGTTTACTTATAAAAAAACAAAAAAACAAAAGATAGGTGTCTTTGTTTGATTGATGTTAATGATATTACAATATATTTTTGCATAGTGATCTAGAAAAGGGAGCATATATGACTATGTCTCTGCATTTTGGAACACTCATCAAAAGGAAAGGTATGCAAGCTAAAGAAAACATTGCGTGAATTAGAACTTTCCTTAAGAGCATAGTTTGAGAGAGTTTCATATGTGGATCGGTTACGTTATTCTTAGGTACTTAAAGTTTGCACCTGGAAACATTGATATTTGGATAACATTGTCTCTTACATTATTCTTAGGCAAACAGATGCTTTTTCTGATACAGATTGGACAGTAGAAATTTCAAACACGTGTTCTACCTTAGGGTATTGTACTCTCATGGAAGTAATCTTACTCAGTTTACTAAATAATAGTCTCTTGTAGTGAGATTTGTGTGTAGAAGGAGAATTTAGAGCTGATGACTCATCTGGTATGTGAACTGCTTCAGTCAAAGATCTTATTGGTGAGATAGGGTTTGATAACTAGGAAATTTATGAGATTGCATAATGATTATAAAGCTTCTATTAGTATCATTTAAACTCTAGTTCAGCATGACTGGGCAAAACATAAGTTTGATAGAGATTTATAAGAAGTTCAATTTTCCTGGCCTTATCTCCTCACCCTTTATGAAAGAAAAGATTAGTTTGTGGACGTATCTCCTAAATGGGTATTTTAGAGTGCTATTTTTCAGTTTTTTGGGCAAGCTCAGTGTAAGTGGTAAACATATGCCCTTGCTTGAGGGTGAGTTGGTAAAAGTTTATATTTGTTTAAGGAAGTAGTTCTTTTTATTTATTTGCATATTACCCATTCCATATAATGCAGCCTGATAGAGTATCTCTAAATTTCCCATCACATTCTCCCACTCTCCCCTTCTCCCCTTCTCCCTCCCCCCCCCCCCCCCCCCCCCCCCCCCCCCTCTCTCTCTCTGTCACACACACACAGAGTCTATCTCTGTTGTCTTTTTCCTCTTATGGGGTTGGGGGGTTGTCACCAGACCCAGTTGGCAATCATGGAAAGAATCACTTAGTTACCTAATTATCAAATCAAAATCTGAAAGTGATTTTTAGAAATCAATTGGTTGTTTCTGATAAAAAGAACTTTTTTGTAGTGTATTGATGGAGAATATGGTGATTAGATGTAGTCGTGCTACACTTTTCAATATATCTCTTGACTCACATTAGAAAGATGAAGATATGTGGGGCTTGGCTATTTGATATCAAATTCCAATATTCTAAATAGAAATATGGCTATAGGGAGTATTACTATTTTCCATATTTTTCAGGATCTTCTAGTTGAAAAATATTGCATCTCTTGTGCTCTCTGTCAGCATCTTATATTTATAATCTTACTTTTCATTTCCGTAAATCACATCTCTAGATTTTTATAATCATGGAAGACAAGTTATGCTGGGTTACTTCTTAAAATCTGCACATAATCATGTAATATGTCACATAAATTCCTGCATAAAAGTTCTTTTACATCGGCCCTGAATCTGAAGCTCTTAACTTTGCACTTCTTGTTTTTATTATGCTGTGAAACTTTGCCTTATATTTGTAAAAGCTGTATTTGATTCTTTATACTTTAAAAAGCAAAAGCATAAGGCAGTGTATTGGGATTTTGAACCAATGCATGTGGTATAAACTTTTAAGATGCCTCATGATCTGTCTCTCTCTGTCTCTCTCTCTCTCTCACTCACTCACTCACTCACACACACTCACACGCATAGACACATACACACACATGTAAATTATATTTACTTAAAGTGGTAAGAATTGTAAGCATATTTAGATTAGTAACAGGTATACATAGTATACTTATTTGTTAAGTTGAACTGAGAAATATTTCTTTTAGTAAAAATAGAAGTCAAAATAAAGTTGCTAGTATTATTGGACTTCACTTCCAATAAATAGTGGCAAGGAAGTAATGAAAAGCCAAGTTGCATGGCACCATGGACTGAAATCCCTTAATCATCTCCTTAGAAATTCTTCAATGTCAATGGTGCTTTGAAGCAAAAGGACCTTGAGACCTCTAAATATATCAAACATAAGAATTGAAAGGTTAGAGAAAAGACTTTTATTTAGGGTTCTACCACCTTCGCTATGCCTTTTTCCTTCGACAACACTAGGTAGTCCTGAATACAACAATGGTAATTAATGAAACTAGTATTGGAGTGATTAGCAAGTGAGGGGGTAATGGAAAGTGTCTCTCTCTAGGAGGTATAAGAGAGGCCTGGTAATGGAAAGATTTGACGTGGAAAGAAAGGCTTTTCAGGTTAAGTTTGAAGGCATCAATGGGGGAATGTGGATTTCATTAACAGAGAGAAGCCAAGGTTATGCTGTTTCATTAGGCTTTGGTGAGGAGGAGATGGATTGGTTGGTGGAACATTTGAAGAAAGCTGTGGAGTTGGAGGCTTCCAGGGGTTTTACTCGGAAGATGAGGGGCAAAACGAGGACGCATTTGATGGAGATTTGCATCAATGGTAGAGGGAGATTTATGAAAATCACAGAAATTGTTGCAAAAAGAAAACCTCTAGTGCTAATTGTTCCTGAGGGTGTTAAAGGCAATGGGTGGGAAACCCTTAGGAAGGCGATTTCTAGAGTCCAAGATGTGTCTGATCAGGCTATAAGAGCCTCGAAGGAGAAAGATAATGAGTCTCAGGTGAGCAAAGGAATGTACAGAGAAGGGCGGTCCTATGCAGATGTGGTTGCAGAGGAAGGACATAGAAACCGAGCTTCGGTGCCAATTGGAAAATGGGCAAGAGCTGTAATCTGTGAGAGTAAAGGAAAAATACTTGATTGGTTTGATGTAGGGAAAGGTATTGCGAGGATGATGGGCACGAAAGGGATGGTGTCGGTAACTCCCATTTCCGAATACAAGGGATGTTTTTTTGTGGATTCTGCAAGGAGAGCTATGTGGTTTCAAGACCAAGGGAGTTTAACAGCGAGAGGAGGGGTTGTTGCGTTGAGGAGATGGTCGCCAAAAGAAAACTCGGTTGTGGGTGGAAAGTTTAGAAGGGGTTGGTTAGAACTGAGAGGCCTTCCGTTCCATTTATGGGATGAGATTCAGTTGAGGTACATTCTGCAGAAATGGGGGAGGGTAACGAAGGTGGCAAAGGAAACTTTGAAGCTCGTAGACTTGTCGAAGGCAAAGATGTGGGTGGAGATGAATCCAAATGTCGTGCTACCAGCGTTGCTAGAGGTGGAAGATGGAGCCTGGTCATTTACGGTTGCAGTTTCCGTCATCGGAGAAGCTGAAGAAGACGCTCTTCTCAGGCCAGAGTCAAATCGCAGCAAGGACGAAGTTACGTCAGCGGAAGGTTGCGTCTACCAGAGGCCAAAGAACGTTGAAGGGCTACGAGCTACTGCTAGGGATAATGAGTACCACAGATGGAGGCCTCGTCAGCGCTTTCGTGCTCAGTCTTCAGCTTCAAATGCAGCTACTAAAGTGGAGAAAGGAAGGGGGAAGAACTGTTTGGGCCCAACGGCGGGAAGTGTTGACGGGCCAACAAATCCAGAAGCCATTTTTAAAGGCCGCTTGGCTAGGGCCCATTTTGAGGAGAAGAACATTGGGCCTTTTGCGGGTGCGGGTCCAGTCCACGAAACTGAAGCAGGGTCTTCTAACGATGGCCCAGCAACGCCTTCGTCTTCAAAGCTTCAGCGATCAGGAACCTCTGCAAAGGAGGTGTTGCCGAAAACACATTCTCATGAGTCAGCAAAGCTAGAAGGCAAATCAGTTACCGCAAGACGCAAGGCGAGGAGTTGGCCGCCGAGCCTAAAGGTGTCGTCTTTTGACCCAAGGAGCAACCTAGATGGGGATGACGCACCGGAAGCAAATCGAGGCTTTATTTGGGGTAGATCAGTATTCAAGAAGGGCGCCCTTTCTCCTGTTTCAGAAAAATCCCGACACTTCACCGGGGGGACAGAGGGAGACGAAGGGATCTCGCCTTGCAACTGGGTAAAAAAGGTTCGTCCTCCTTCCTTAGCTTTCTCTGAGAAGGGTCTTCCTTTGGCTGGGGCTTTTAATCCAAATTTTCTTTCCGAATCCTTTGTTTCTTCGGTTCTTCCTTCTCGATGTCAGGCTTTTTCTCCGATTCCTTTGGAATCAAGCCCTGTCTCTCAGCGTAGTCCCTTTCCGAAATTTGCTGTTGTTGAACCCAGTCGTCATGTTGGCGTGTCCCGTTCTGAAGGAGTGGAGTTTCCTCTAGAAACCTCTAACCGAAATTCTGAAGACTGTCCTTTATCTAAGGATGCTCTAAGTAGCCCAGAGAAGCTTTGTGTCTCAGGGAAGGCTCCGTCCCCAAACCCAGAACCTCCCATTCTCCCTTTGGAAGGTTTTCAGGTTGAGGGACTCACGCCTGGAAATATGGTCAAGGTTCAGTCGGTTTTGGAGAGTTTGAGGATCAGAATAGTCAGAGAAAATGGAAAAGATGCGGAAGAAGAAAACCAGAGTATTTCTCTTGCGGACAAGGTTTATTCCAGAAGAAAAAGGAGAAATGCTTCTGGAAACCGAGGAGAGGATTAGGTTTGGATGCTGGTTGTACTGGGTTATTTTTGGTTTATATGAAGATTTTAAGCTGGAATACGAGAGGATTAGGATCTAAGAAGAAAAGGAGGACTGTCAGAAGGTTTTTAAGTACTCACAATCCAGATATTGTGATGCTTCAGGAAACAAAGAGGGAAACTTGGGACAGGAGGTTTATGAGCAGTGTTTGGAAAGGCAAGAGTTTGGAGTGGGCTGCTCTTCCAGCCTGTGGGGCCTCAGGGGGAATTGTGATTTTGTGGGATTCTAGTAAGTTTGAGTGTACAGAGAAGGTGTTAGGATCCTTTTCTGTAACTGTGAAGTTTAACTCTGGTGAGGAAGGACCTTTTTGGTTAACTTCAGTGTATGGCCCGATTAATCCGTTGTGGAGGAAGGACTTTTGGTTGGAGCTTCAAGACCTATATGGTCTAACATCCCCAAGGTGGTGTATAGGAGGGGATTTTAATGTTATTAGGAGGATATCTGAGAAATTGGGTGGGACTAGATTAACTTTCAACATGAGGTGTTTTGATGAGTTTATAAGGGAGAGTGGCTTGCTTGACCCTCCTCTAAGGAATGCGGCTTTTACATGGTCAAATATGCAAGTTGATCCTATTTGTAAGAGATTGGATAGGTTCTTGTTTTCTTCTGAGTGGGATACCTTTTTCTCTCAAAGTTTTCAAGAGACGCTTCCTAGATGGACCTCTGACCATAGCCCTATTTGTTTGGAAACAAATCCTTTAAAGTGGGGTCCGACTCCTTTTAGGTTTGAGAATATGTGGTTGCTCCATCCAGAGTTTAAGGAGAAGTTTAGAGTTTGGTGGCAAGAATGTACGGGTGAAGGGTGGGAAGGTCACAAGTTTATGAGGAAATTAAAGTTCGTTAAGTCAAAGTTGAAAGAGTGGAATATAATGGCCTTTGGTGATTTAAAAGAGAGAAAAAAGCTCATTCTGACGGACTTAGGTAGAATTGATCTAATTGAACAAGAAGGGAATTTGAATCTTGATCTGGTGTTAGAAAGGACCTTAAGAAGAAGGGAGTTAGAGGATGTGTTATTAAAGGAAGAGGTTCAATGGAGACAAAAATCTAGAGTTAAGTGGATTAAAGAAGGGGATTGTAACTCTAAATTCTTTCATAGAGTGGCCACAGGAAGGAGAAGTAGGAAGTTCATTAAGTCTCTGATTTCTGAGAGGGGGAGACTTTGAACAACATTGAGGTTATTTCTGAGGAGATTGTTAATTTCTTTGGGAATCTTTATTCCAAACCGGTAGGTGAGTCTTGGAGGATTGAAGGAATAGACTGGGTCCCTATTTCTAGAGAGTGTGGAGTTTGGCTGGATAGGCCTTTTACTGAAGAGGAGGTTCGCATGGCAGTTTTCCAATTAAATAAGGAAAAGGCCCCTGGTCCTGATGGTTTTACTATTGCAGTTTATCAAGAGTGTTGGGATGTGATAAAAGAGGATCTTATGAGGGTGTTTATTGAGTTCCACACCAATGGGGTAATAAACCAAAGTACAAATGCGACCTTCATTGCTTTGGTGCCTAAGAGAAGTCAAACTTTTAAAATCTCAGATTATAGACCGATTAGCTTGGTTACAAGTTTGTATAAGATAATTGCTAAGGTCTTATCAGGGCGTTTACGCAAAGTTCTTCATGAGACAATATCTGGTTCTCAAGGAGCCTTTGTTGAAGGGAGACACATTCTAGATGCTGTGTTGATAGCCAATGAAGTGGTGGATGAGAAAAGAAGGTCAGGGGAGGAAGGAATTGTTTTCAAAATCGATTTTGAGAAGGCCTATGATCATGTGGATTGGGGCTTCTTAGATCATGTGCTTCAAAGGAAGGGGTTCAGCCAGAAATGGAGATCATGGATAAGGGGCTGTTTGTCTTCTTCTAGTTTTGCAATCCTAGTTAATGGGAATGCAAAGGGTTGGGTTAAGGCTTCTAGAGGTTTGAGACAAGGAGACCCTCTCTCTCCTTTCCTTTTTACTTTAGTGGCAGATGTTCTAAGTAGATTGTTGTTTAGAGCAGAGGAAACTGGGATTACTGAGGGTTTTTCTGTGGGGAGGGATAGGACAAGAGTGTCTTTGTTACAGTTTGCAGATGACACTATCTTTTTCTCTAAAGCCTCTTTGGATCATCTTCAAAACCTCAAGATTATCCTTTTGGTTTTCGGGCAGGTTTCTGGTTTAAAAATCAATTTAGAGAAAAGCACCATGGTTGGTATTAACACTAGGCAGGAGCTATTGTCTTGTCTGGCTTCGGTTTTTGATTGCAAAGTGTCTGAGTGGCCTTTATCTTATTTAGGTCTTCCTTTGGGAGGGAACCCAAAGACAATAGGCTTTTGGGACCCAGTGGTTGAGAGAATTTCGAGAAGGTTGGATGGTTGGAAAAAGGCCTATTTGTCTTTGGGAGGGAGGATTACTTTAATTCAGTCGTGTTTGTCTCACATCCCTAGTTACTTCCTCTCCCTATTTAAAATCCCAGCTTCAATTGATTCAAAGATTGAGAAGATGCAAAGGAATTTTCTGTGGTCTGGGGCAGGGGAAGGGAAGAAAGATCATCTTGTCAGATGGGAGGTTGTTAGCAGACCAAAGGAGTTGGGAGGTTTGGGTTTTGGGAAGATTTCTTTGAGAAATATTGCTCTCTTAGGGAAATGGCTTTGGAGGTTCCCTAGAGAAAGGAGTGGTCTTTGGCATAAGGTTATAGTGAGTATATATGGGACACATCCTAATGGATGGGACGCCAACATGGTGGTTAGATGGTCACACAGATGTCCTTGGAAGGCTATTGTTCAAGTTTTCCAGGAATTTTCCCCTTTTGTTCGTCTAGTGGTGGGCAATGGGGAGAGAATTCGCTTTTGGGAAGATCTTTGGTGGGATAACCAATCTTTGTGCTCGCAATTTGCTGATCTTTATAGAGTTATTTCTGTGAAAAACCTCACTGTTTCAAATGTCCTTGGCAATTCCTTTCCATTGGCTTGGAATTTAAATTTTCGCCGCAATCTTACCGACTCAGAAATTGATCTCCTTCAGAGATTAATGTCCTCCCTTAGTTCAGTGCGTTTCTCTCCTTCTTTGGCTGATTATAGAGCGTGGTCTTTGTCTTCATCAGGCCTGTTTTCAGTGAAATCTTTTTTCTTGGCCTTGTCAAAAGTCTCTAATCCTATTTTGTTCCTTCCGGCCAAGTTTTTGTGGAGTTCAAAAGTCCCTTCAAAGGTTAAGGCCCTTGCTTGGTTAGTAGCTCATGGGAAGGTGAACACCAATGACAAGTTGCAGTTGAGAAGACCTTACAAGTCCCTCTGTCCTCATTGGTGCATTCTTTGCAAAGGAAATGGGGAGACGATTGATCACCTTTTTCTTCATTGTCCTATTACCATTGGACTCTGGAACAAGCTGTTCAAGCTAGTTGGGCTGGTTTGGGTCCCTCCAAGGAGCTTTGTGGACATGTTGGTTATTGCTTTTAAAGGCTTGGGGAACTCCTTAAGAGGCAAGACTCTTTGGCAAGTTGCTTGCCTCACTTTGGTTTGGATAGTGTGGCAAGAGCGAAACAATAGGATTTTTGAGGATAAGGGGAGATCGGAAGAGA
This sequence comes from Vitis riparia, assembly GCF_004353265.1. Lineage (NCBI taxonomy): Eukaryota > Viridiplantae > Streptophyta > Magnoliopsida > Vitales > Vitaceae > Vitis > Vitis riparia. Next base: position 8,736,677 of record NC_048440.1, on the reverse strand, counting down.
CGTTATGGGATTTGATTTTGTTCTATTCCTCTCTTTGGGCTTCTTGTTCTATAGCTTTTAGAGGAGTTCCTTTAAATGTGTTACAACTCAACTGGAGTGAGGTTTGCGCTTCAAAAGTTTGAGTTTGGGGGTTTCTCTTTGTTTTTAGCTATTGTTGGGGGTTTTTATGTTGTTCAGATTGTGTAGGAAGGACCTCTCATCCTTCTTGTGGTTTCTTTTGTTTCTTTTTTCTTTCTTTCTCATGTATCTTTCCTTCTATTAATATATTTCTCTTCGTTTCTGATCAAAAAAAAAAAAAAAGGTTAGAGAAAAAGTGATAAAGTAATGATATAACTTATGATTTTGTTTCTATGTGCTGTTTTTGTTTGATGTATGAAGCATATGTCACTAGACACACTCCATTTATTTATACATGGTTCTCCATGTTCCTTGTGATATCTTAGCCTTTTTTTTTTTTCAAATGTAAAATTTGTTATTAAATCTTTAACATTCATGGAACACAGTGTAATGGTGGGCAGTTAATGGAGAGGAGCTTATCTCTTCATATAACCCAAGACAGGTAGGCTACTTCTTCTGTTCACTTTATTTGTTCATGTATACTATTCCCATGGTCTTGGTCATATCTATTGTTTCATTGAGTGTTGTAGGAATTTTGCAATGTGGAGATGTTTTCGCAGCACATGTGGATGGGCAGGCCGGGTACTGTTATTTTGATTTTTTATTTTTAATTCCTTTTTCCTGTTAGAGTTTGTAAAAAAATGGAAATTAGAGTTCTTTGGCCAAGTTACAACTACATTGGTTGCAGGTCTTGCTAGAGAGTAGTGCAGCATACAGTGAAGTCACCAATAATTGGATGACGGTGGACAGCCTAGGGTTAGAACCTTTGGGTGACAAGGTATTGAATTTGACTTCATTTCAACTCCATATTGTGTAAGCTTCTTTCTTTTGTGAATTATATTAGAGATCTTTGCTGGGCTACCTTCTGTTTCTTGCAAATTTTCCTCTTTTCTTCTTCTTCTTCTTCTTCTTCTTTTCATAGGCACATTCTTTTTCTTATATTTTCTGGGCTTTCATTGATGATTTGTGGAAAATACTGCAAACTTTATTCTTGAGAATTGGTTTGTGGTGAATGGTAGGATGGTGTTTTTAGGGACAGGCGATTGCATTGGTGCTAAACCCAGTTAAAATTTGAAAGTTCCTAGTATTAGTGTGGAAAATGCTCATATATGTGCAGGCGCATCCCATGCTTCCAAGACATCAAGTAACACTAAAATATGATTGATATATGCCATAAAGTGAAAATGTTTCATCTAATTTTGAACAGTCTGCATGCAAAACAATATTGTTGTGTAGGATTATCTGGGAAGGAGATTAAAGATCATTCCGACAGAGGTCATCATTAACAAGAAAATCTGCCTAGGATGTTGCCTTTTTATCTGGAGAACTAGTCATGATGGTTTCTTGACTAGATCATGTCTAGGGATGATTGTTTCACTTGTCACTCCAAATATGGGGACTGATGGTATGATTTCTGAGGCACATCCGCCAAGTCACCATGTAATGATAGCATGTGTACAGAATGTTTTATCAACCATGTAATCTTTTGTCTCTCCACTGTTCCAGACCTAGAGTGCCATCCTCTTTTAATTTGCTACCCATAAAAAATGACTTATGCCTAAAGCAACCTTATCTTGCTATGCATTCAGGCATCTCATTGTAGTAATAGCTCAATAAAGGGGAGAGGAAATGCAAACACATATCCTACAACCCACTACACTACCTTCCTGAGCTGAGATGCCTTGCTTGAGCCTTTCCCTTTTCATCCTCTTCTTCAAAACCTGAACAAAAAGGGGCCAGCTTTAATGGTAACATATTGTGAAACAAACTATATAGGTCTGGATAACAGTTTATGGGATATTTTGTGTAAAAATCTAAGACATATATATCAAAATAAGTAGGCCTTAAAATGTATTGATGCATGGCGAAAGAAGTGTTTATTTGCCTTGGATTTAAAGATTTAAAAGAGGAGCAAGGGAACTTTCTCATGGCGAATTGGAAGGCCCTTGTACTGGTAGGCTTCAAAACCTTTGAGATGGGGTGAGTTCTGAGGGGACAAGTAGAGTGTAGGATTTTGGAGTAGGGTAAGGGTTAAGGGCTTGGAATGGTTGGTGGAATTCCTAGATTGTTGCTGTAGCTGAAGAAGCGAGAATACATTCTTTCTAAAGGTTCAGGGAAAGGATCCATGGCTTTGGAAGGAAATGGAAAAGAATGCTACAGGTATCCACCCATTGCTTTTAACCTGTTAAGAGAATGCTAAGAGATGCCCTTTTGTTTTCCCTAAGGTCTTTAGTTGTTAGGCAGAGGGACCTCAATGGTTATAGTTTTGGACATGGTTAATCCAACTGGATACCCTGGAGCAAAGCTGGGTATTTTTTCATTTGTTTAAGTTGAGGCTTTTGCCTTGTTCTTCCTCAAAGCTTGCACTTCGCTTCATTTAGGCAAAACGCCTCAAGATTGCCTTTAGCCTTTTAAAACATTGGATGCAAGTGTGAAAGTATCTTTCATACCATTCCCAGATGAAGAGGACTGTAGATCAATGCATTGAAGACGAGCTTAAACGTTGCTGAGAGATGGTAATTTCTCACTAGCAAGTATACTATGTTTGACATTAACATATTCAGAATCAACCTAAAACTAGAAAGAAATTTAGCAACCTAAAACTCTTCCCTTTGCCTTCTTTCAACCTCAATATCAGTAGACAATGGTTGATATACATTCAATTCCTCCCACATCCCTTTGAGGGATGCTTAGTGCTCACTCAGTGGTTTTCCATTTTACTTTGGCCCAAAAATATTGCCATACAATTGATAGATTCTCGAAATATTTTTTTCTTAAGAGAATATGCCTCCTTAACTGCATCCTATATTTGCTTTCCAGTTTCTTAAAACATGAAATTAACACTAGCATAGGGTTCCATACTGTTCTACAACCATGTTACTATCATGAAGTCATCTTGTTGCCACTCATCAAGACTTCTAGATTCTTGAGGAGGATCTTCCATGAAATGTTTTAGTTTTCCCTTTGCCCCAGTATGCATCCTCATGGCTTTAGCCTATAATAAATAATTATGCCCATATGGTTTTATTGAAGTAATCTGAATCCTAACACTATCTCCAGATTTATTTATTTATTTTTGATAGGTAATCAGAATCAAATTACAATAAATAATGTCAAAAAAGGCGTTCCACAATACACAGGACTTATACAAAGAAACACCTCAAAGCAACACAAATACAAAGAGAAACATCAACAACAACCCCCTTAGCCCGAACCCAAACACTCCACAAAGTCAACAAAGGATAAAGGACTAGGAACTAAGTGTAGCTTGCACCAAGCCCAAAGATTACAAGCAAAGGAGGATTTCAACCCTTGAATTGACCGTCCCTCATCATCAAACGTCCTACTATTTCTTTCTTTCCAAACAGTCCAAAAAAGGCATAAAGGAGTAGCTGGTGCCTTTTTTCTTTTCTTTCTCACGAAAGAACCATGCCATCCTAACAAAGCCTCTCTAACGAATGAGGGGAGCACCCATGACACACCTAAAAGGGTGAACAAAAGATGCCATAAAACTCTTGTTCTAGCACAGTGAAGTGGAATGTGATCCACAAATTCTTCCTCTTTAAGGCAAAGGAAGCATCTATTTGCCAAATACCACCCTCCACGGACTCTTCCTCTTTAAAGCATCTATCTCCAGATTTATGACCACTACTAGAAGCCTTACTTGTACTTAAAATAGGGACTATTGCACTTAAAATTGAAACAAAGGGTTGTTAGGATATCTTTAGCACCGACGCATACTTGCACTATACTTCTATCATAAAATACAACCAATCACATAGGTACTAGTATTGAAGATCACTATAGCAAAGCATGGTAGCAAATCATTGGAACAGGTTCTATGGTAAATCAATGTAGCGTGACAGTATAACGCAACATTGTAACATTTTTTCATTTTTATTTAGGGTCAAATTTAACTTAAGCTTATAGGATTTGAGCCCACAATGCATATCATGCGCTCTAACACCCTCCCTCATGTGTTGCCCCATATCCACACATGGAGAGACACATAGGCCCACAGGTAAGCAACCACAATCAACCTTTTTTGGGCTTAATAATTGGGGATACAAATATGCGATAGTGAGTTTCAAATACATGACCTCCCACCAAACGAGGCTCTAATACCATGTTGAGTGAAAGAAAGAAAATAGTATCTTATTCCTCAAGGAAAGAGCATAGAGCATATATACAGACATTTACAAAATAAAACAAAATTACTAAACTACTCCTTGCCAAATAACTCTTTAATATCTCCCTGTTTTCTTTCCCTCTGATTTTCCTTCTAATTTTCTAGGAACTAAACATAATCTTAATGTTTGACCAGTCACATTTAGTTACATTGATAAATTACTAGTTTATTTCCTGTCTCTGTTTCAGCTGATTGCATATTTTGGTGAGCGGATGATATCAGAGAAAACTCTGTATAGAAATGCTGTTATGCAGTTATCTGGTAACCAGGTACAGTTGTATCATATTAGTTGTAGCAGATTCTTGTACATAACCTTTATTCTTGATTTGTGATCTTGACGTTTGGAATCGACTGTATGCTGGATACAAACTTGTGAATGCTATGATGGTCAGGACTAACTGATTTAGAGCTCTTGTAGAGTGGGCAACTGATAATCATGGTAAACACATTTTACTTAGTACCAAATAAATATACTAGTATCCATCATTTTTTGTTTTCTTAGAAAAGATTATCATTCAATGAACTTTTATGCATTCACTGTATGTTTTTTGGCAACATTTTGAGCACCTAGCTGTTGAGGCCTAGCTTAAGTGACAAAGGATTGGGATGAGGATATGGGAGGTTTCAAGTTCAATTCCCAAAAGGGGAAAAAAAAAAAGAAAAAGAAAAAGAAAAAGAAAAATAGGTGTCTATGAACAAAATTTAAGCACATGTGTGTGGAAAACTGATCATTGAGGCCTGAAAACATCTTATATTCCTAATAAATTATCAATTTGAAAAGAAAGAAAAAAAATCCCTAGGAAGAGAATTTTATATTGTTATGTTCAAACAAATCACAATGCAATGCCTCTAAAACAAGGGACTATAAGTCCATTTTTCTAGAGCAGGATCTTTTGCTTCTAATATTTCTAAAGTAGAAAACATTATGGTAACTCAGACTTGGCAGAAATACCAGTAATGCTACTAAAGTTCAGGCATAATTATGGACAAAAATATTTCTAATGTAAAATATATTCCTAATCATAGATTTACTTCTGTTGCTTGTCCTGACTACTTTAGAACAATTGGATTTTATCAGTTGCCCCATTGTCTAACATAATGACCTCCAAAAAACTAAAGTTTGCAGTAGTTATGAATAAGAATGCTGATGCCTGTTTGATCTGAGATTTTTCCTACACAACATCTTTCCTCTACAATTCCCATGGTGAATGGACACAGGCTGGGATGCCTTTGTGATGTATACTTTTTGGTTATAGCCCCTTGCTTTTGGTTTCATCAATTGATTAAGAGTTTTCCCAAAATCCATTCATTCATATTTTGAGTTTGTTCACTGCTACACGACAGCTTTCCTCTTTAATCCCTGGCAACAACTTTCCTCTTTAATCCCAATGTGGATTGACAGGCATCCAATTTCTCATAAAATTCTTCATTTTCTGGTTTCATCAATTGATTAAGATTTTTTTTTTTTTTAAGATTCATTCATTCGTCATTTTTGTTTGCTCCCCACTATGTGACAAAATTCCTCTAATCTCATTGGTGACAACTTTCCTCTAGTCTCACTGGGGATTGACAAGTGTTTGAATTATTTGTACATGAGTTTTTTTTTCCTTTTTCAAAATCTATTCATTCATCATTTTAGTCTGCTATAGCAACAACTGCCCTCTTTAATCCCATTCGGGACTGGTAGTTGTTCAAATTACTTATATCCTGGTAGTTCTCATTCGTCTAAAGATTTTCAGTTTCACTTAAAATTCAAGATTAATTGGCTTCAACGTCTATACATCCTGATGGTGTGTTTGTGTGTTTGAATTACTTTTGAAATTCAAGATTAATTGGCCTTCCACATCTATACATCCTGATAATTCTTATTCCTATGAAGATTTCCATCTTTACATCCTCATAAAGATATATAACTTCTATTATTGACTATAGAGGATTGGGAAGGGAGCCCATCTTCATAGGACAATGTTACTGCATTCCTAACATCTAAACTCATCAAGTAAATAATTTATCTTAATTACTTCGCTTAAACAGTGTGCATGGAATCTTTATCATCTCTAACTAATAATAAAATATTATTTGCAGAGTGTCATTGCTTTTACCTATAGACAAAATGGACTTCTTGTCGGTTGTAAGTATCGAAGCATGGGCAAAAGGTTTTGGCAGGTACTTGTGCAAAGCTTTACATCAGTGTTCCAAATTGCATTATATAACAGATAAAATGGTGTGTGATAACATCTAAATTATCCAGCAGTAGAATTTTTTTGATGGCCATCAAACACCAAGTTCACAATTAGGTTCCATTTGGTGCTACTTTTCTAGTGTCTGAAAGTACAGGGCTGACTGTTAAAAGTACTTTAACCGTATGCTTGCTTATACACTAAAGCATTTTAAAGCAGCAGAGTTGGAGTTGTGTGTGAAATGGGCCTTAAGATATTTTGTATGCTCTATACCCTCATGATTTTGAAGATTAAATTAAGTGCTGACTTAATGCCAACTTGTATCTTTGAAGGGTTCATATCCCCTTATAACTACGTTGTTGGTTCTGTTTTATTCACTATAATATTGCCAAATTGGAGGAGCACTGCCATATTCTTTGTGAATGAGTGAATTTTGGTTTTAGTTTTAGTTTTATAGTTTTATTTATTTATTTATTTATTTATTTATTATTATTATTATTATTATTATTTGAAGTTATGGATTCTTGTCCATAGAAATTTATTCATGCTTTCTAATCTGAATTCTCTTTGATTTTTTCTGCTATTAATGTACAGGAGAAGGGTACAGAAAAGATATTATATGGACTTGATGATATACAGGAAGCAAATGAAATCATCATTGTAAAATACCGCCACCATTGTTAGGCGGCTTTCTAGTTGTTACTGAAATCTCTCTCTCTCTCTCTCTCTCTCTCTCTCTCTCTCTCTCTCTCTCTCTTTTCTTTAATTAATTATTTTGATAATGATTATAGGTTGAAGGTGAGTTAGATAAACTTTCGGTTGAGGAAGCTGGCTTCTGTAATTGTGTAAGTGTTCCTGGTGGTGCACCACAAAAGGTTTCTGCTAAAGAATTGCCATCTTTAGACAAGGTTTGATGCTAAGAATTTTTTTTGAACTTGTCTTTATTGGTTGATGCTCAAAATATTCTTTCCTGTTATGCATTTTTTTAAGCTCTTGTTGGAAGATTGCAGCAGATGATTGATTATGTTGATTACACGAATAATTTCATGTTTGTATCTGATATTTGTTGAATGCAGATATTATTGGTGATATATGGGATCATATCAAATATATGCTATATGTGCATATATAATTTTCAATAAGTTGCATATTTTCAGATGTGGCAGGTTCAAGGGCTATTAATTTAAAAAAAATTAAAACTTTTTCTAAAGTAATAAAATGCAAGTCATTATGTTTAAAATATTTAAATGGGGTTTTGATTACTTGAAGTCCCTTGGTTCTCATGAGTTAAAGTTGTAGAGAGAGAGAGGGTGAGATCAATTATCATTGAATTTTAGATAAATTAAACGAAAATTATGTTTGAAAAATGTTAGTAAATAATGTATTATTTTTTTGAAAAATATCAGTTACTAATTATATAGAAAATATGTATTATTTTTCTCATTGTTATTGCCATCTTTTGTGTGTGTGTGTGTGTAGTTCCTTCTTCCTTTCCAAGAAATTTTGTGGAAGGCTATGTTCAGAATCCTGCCAAATGCATTTCCTCTTTCCCCTTTTTTTTTTTTTTTTTTTTCTGGAAACAGAGAATACTTCTCCCTGTTACCAAACGAGTCCTTGCTTAACAACTGTTGGTATTTTACCATTATTGTTATCCACAAACAATGCTACTTTGCAAGGAGGGTTTCTATCTTAATTGTTTCATCAGGAGCTATTTAATAACCCAAAGATGCATAAATTGATCTGACAGTGAGCATGCCTCATCTTTTCAGGTGTAGCTAACAACCACCATCCTTCATTTACATTGAAAAACCATTAGAAACTACCCTAGTAATTAATTTATGTGGCTTACAGACTAATCCAGTGGTCTTATTGAAGTGAATTTATTCTTCCCTTTAAATTCATTTCTTTTCCATCTTTCTTGTCCTTATCTTGTACAGGTCCTGGCTGCCTTGTATCTTGCAAGGTGGTTTTCAACAGGATAAGATGTATTTATTTGTGGCCTCTAAAGGAATTCATGGAATTCTTTCTGTAATGTTGATCCTTTTCCCTATTTCTTGTATATAACCACAATTGAAGTTCTTTTGATGCAGTCCTAGCAGTTGACAAAAATGAAATAGTAAGCTTGGACAAGTCAACCAGTAATACAATGAAGATGATGCTACTAATGTTGTATTGGAAGTTGATATATTATTACCACATTATTTAATTTAGAGATCTCAAAATAGCATTTGAAGTAGACACAGGATCTGGTCCACCTGAATGGTTATTTTGGAAATTCTTTCTATAAAGCTAAATTCACTTTACTCATTGACCCATAGTTTCCAACATCCTGGCATTTAATGATTTAACCTGTTTCTAGAAGTGTTTTATACATGAAGTCCCTCCTACTTTGTTCAATGTTGTAAATATCAGTGTCATTCCTGGTATCAGCATTTCTTGATTATGAAAGATGATATGTTGTGGTTGAGAAATAATGTATAAAAGATAAAAGTGATAGGGTATTTTAAATGGTTAAAACATGTTTACAGCAATGAAATAATTGAAGACGTAGTATTTTCTGCCATGATAATTTCATACACTACTTCATGGAATTCATGTACCATACTATCTTCGTTGTGTCATTAATTTAGATTTCTCCTTCACTCGAAGCAAGTTTCTTTAGAAAACTATTCATGCCACCAATTTACTTGATGTTTGAAGTTGAAGATATTGCCATAGAAGATTGAATTTTTTGTTTTGTCAAGAAATCTGTTTTTTGCTTTACTTTTTGGGGGTTACTGAATGATGTCTTATTATAAACTGACCATTATATATCATTGCTGTTCATGGAGTACTGTGACACACCAGAGATCCTCGTCCAATACTTAAAACAATAACTATATTTTATAGTGATATATTAATCACACTTATAATAAATAAAATATGCATTCTTCGGAAAAGAAATATAAAATACCAAAGCTCATGAATTGACTTTTCTATGACTAATATAATGTAGGAAGCTTAATAAGGCAGTACTTCCTGTCTGGTCTGGGTTGTAGTTGCCAAACTCACCATTTATTTGAAAACCTAACCATTCTTTATTCCATCTTTGTCTTTTTAGGTTATTTTCTGTTATCAATATTAGAGTAGCCTTTCTTACAAAACTAATCTTTTTTTTTTTTTGTGTGTGTGTGTGTGTATGAAGCTAGGACACTGCATATCACTATCTATGGAACTGCAAAGAATACTTGGACAAGGTAGGTAAACTCAATTCAAGACTTTCAATCAGAACTTGTACGGACAAGATGGGGCTTTGAGGTTTTCTTTCAACTAACTATACATGTATAAACCCTGTTAGGCATCTCGCATTATCCTTGCTACTGATGGTGATAGTCCTGGCCAAGCATTGGCTGAAGAGCTCGCTCGCCGCCTAGGAAAAGAAAGGTTGTTATAAATAAGCTAATCCTGATTTTTTATTTGAGAACACATAAGCCACTCCTGGGAAAACAGAGATAAGTACTTTATCCTTTGAAAATAGGGTTTACAACTCGAGCTTGCAAATGATGATTGGGACCCAAAATTTGGTACCCACCTAAGATGTGTTTGTGGTAAATTCTGGTGATTATGGTATCAAATTATTGAATTCAGCTCTAGCTTTAAATGCTGGAATTTTTTTATAGCTCAGAAGATGAGTCATAAAATTAGATAGTTTAAAATGGTATGATCATTTACATGTTTGAATGGAGATGATATGATAAGTGGTGCCTTATACCTTTTGCATCTTTGTAAGATTCCTGTCTTTGTTACGGGGTTTAAAGGACGCTTGTTTGTTATATGAGATTTAAAAACAAAATGTTTTCCTTTTTCATTTTATGCCTGAATTTTAGTGGGGACAAAAATCAATTTGATGCCTGAATTCTTTATCTATTTGTTGCTCTTGCTTTTTTGGCTACTAGATGTTGGAGAGTAAGTTGGCCAAAGAAAGAAGACTCAAGTTGTTTCAAAGACGCAAATGAGGTTTGTCACTTTTCGTACTCTCTTTTGGTCTTCTAAAAACTTCCAAGTTTTGGTACATTTTACAATTGAAATGCATCATTTATTGCCAAGAAATATCTACAACACAAGTATCGTAATATCAATAGCAAATAGTATAAGTTTTCTTCAAAAAATAGCTACATTGAGAACCAAAACACAAGTATCTTAATGTCAATAGCAAATATTATTGTGATACTCCTTTTATGAATTTTTTAGACTATAATTGAAGAAGGTTTGATTTCAAACAAGTAAAATATAGAAAGGAAAAAGTTGTGGGTAAAAAGTATTCATGTGGTTTTAGTGATTGTATTATATATGGTACATTCACAAGTTATCTTCTGCAGGCAAATATGATTTTGATTACAGAATACTGCTACAACCTTTTAAGTGTCTACCACATCTGGCTTGACACCTAATACCAAAAATTCTGAAAACATTACAAATTAAATTGAGAACATTTCCCATTTTGATATGTTTGTGTTTGCTATTGTTTGGAACTAGAAAAACTAAGTATAGCCATAAGCATTCATTGTAAAAATTTTTGCTATCATTAATGTCTAAAATGCTAACAATGAAGCTAAATTATGAAAGCACTTACAATGAACTAAGACACATTAAGAGATTCATTTAGATAAAAATTTGTATGAGCATTTGTAAATTAAAGCATACATAAAAGCAGATCATGCATTATCTAAGTATAATGAAATTAACAGTTGAGACAAAGAGCAAAGGCATTCCGAGATGCTACCTACCAATTTTATTAGTGAACAAATCATTGTTGCTTCAGCATCCGGCAATAAATTTGATTTAAAAATGATAGATCTCTGTGACAGAATAGATCAGGCAACTTGGACAACCTTCAAAAAAAGGGTGCCAGTACTGAAACCAACACTGGTGGGTAGGTGGAGTATACCTTGGGGCGTGAGGTGACTCCCTCTAAAGAACTTGGAAAATAGCCCTGTAATATCAGGAAGTCCACCCTATACTGTTCCAAATGTAATAACTAAGCCAAAGCAACCAACATAGTCCTGTTGAAAATTATAAGTTGCATGGTTCATGATGTTCTAGGTGTTACACAGCACTCACCTCATTCTATGTACTTATTGCACATCTAATCATGGACCAACTCGATGCATTCATGTCTTTCCTATGCGCACAGGACAAGGACTGTCCTACTTGTTGAAATCTTTGATCTCTTGTCCAAAGAGAGACATTAAATGCTTTCCTGGGAAAGATTCAAGTTCACTTTTAGTGTCGAACTTTTGTGTGAACACAAGAGGTATTTTACTAAAAATTCTCCTTTTGTTCACTGAGAGATTGAGAAATCTTAGAATAATAGGAACAGCAGTCTTCTCTCAGATTGCTTGTGGAGTGAACTTCACCATATGGATTGTAGACTCAGATCACTGCAACAGCTGGACTTGTATTGATGGTAGTTGGAGAATTAGTGAAAATAGCTGGTTGAGATTTGTGGAGTTGAAGTGAGTATTCAAAACATTACTTGTATTAGTCATTACTTGATCTGTTCTCTGTCCTAAGGTTCTTTCAGGAAAAGAAAAACATTCCATATCCCTTGGGTCTTACTGTCTTAGTTTAATTTCATCAAAATAACTGTAAATAATTTTAAGAAATATGTATATCTCACACCCTATGAATATGACCTTATATGTTTGCTTTCAACAACCAGAGAATTGTTTTTCGAATGATAACTGAGCCAATGTTTATTTTATCTACACAGGTTCTCAAGAATTTGGGAGCAGACGCTCTGCGAGAAGTTATTGAAAATGCAGAGTTATATGAGGTAAATAGCTCGATACAAGAGATATGAGGCATACACACTTTCTTGTATTTTTGGATGAAAAGCAGTTCTTGATGGTGTTGGCATAGGAAAAGGCTGTAAAACAGCTTACCGTACAGTAGAGTCATGGTCATCATATTGACCATTGATTCAAAATGTATATTTTTTCCAGACTCCTATTCAACTTCAACTTCAAAGAATGCAGTAGTTCTTATGTGCATGAGATTCCTTTTCTCTAGTTATAGAGAGTTCATAAATTCTTAATTACTTATCTTGATTTGCATGCACAAAAAAGAGTAGTAATCTTGGTCCATTTTGGAATATGGAAATGTAAATCCAGAAAGATTTCAGCATTTTCTGAAATGGAGGAAAGTGGGTTGATCCTATATATGTAATATATAAATGCATGGGTGCATCTTCATCTTAACACACCGTTACCATCATAAAAAATTTAAAATTTTATGAGAATTATTTTTATTTTGGTTACCAAACAGACCCCAAGAGGGGATGAAAAAGTAAAGCTCTGCCTGGAAAAAGTTCTTCATCTGGATCTAGAAAACCTTGCTAAACTCTTGTTTGGTTTTAGTGAAAGTAAACGAAAAAGAAAATATGATACAAATTTAAGAAAGGGATATTTCTTTTTATTGAAGAAAAAACTAATAAAAGTTGAAAGGTGAAGAGAAAAATTATCAGATTCAAGTATGTCCTCTTTTACTCTTTATTCTTTGTTTCATAATTTCTATGAAAACCATCTTCAAATGTACTTATTTCTAATGTTATGCTTCTAAATCTCATTGAATAGTTTTTCCAAAAAATAAAAGGTCCTATTCAAAGAAAATACCCCTTCTATTTTGCTGCTGCTTCTCCTCAGAACTCTGTGGGGCTGGGCAAATAGGACTTGGTTGGCTTTCTGAGAATTATTTAATATATGGACTAATATCATCTTTTGTAGCCCTGAGGTTGGTCTGATAAAAAGAGAGGGTAGCATTTGTAGATGAAGCAAAATACATGACGTGACTCCAATGTAAAAGAAAAATGGGAGATACAAGAAGAGACATACAAAATCTATCCTGCAACATCCAGGTGGATCAAAATGCACCTCAGTAACAAAAATACGACAAAGCAGCATCAGATCCACTGGGTTTTGCCTACATTTAAAATTGGATAATCATTCTATCCATCATTGGCAAGCACAGAATTAGACAACCAAAATTATGTCTGCAGTAGGAGAAACAATTCAAGTGACGAATTCCATTACAGGGTGGATTACCTATTAAATCATCAACAAAATAACCATGAGGAGGATTAGTAAGCAGCTAAACGAGCTCAATGTAAGCCATTGGTGCATTGTCCCCTCGCCTTGGCAGAGTTCTAATTATTCTTGTGTAACCTCCATTTCTGTCCCCATACCTATCTGGGACTTCAGCAAACAATGCATGGACAATCTGCTTTTCATAAATAAACCCAAGTGCCTGTCTCCTCTTATGAAGGGATCCATCCTTTGCCAACGTTATCATTTTATCAACATACTTTCTCATGGCACTTGCCCTTGCTCTAGTTGTTTTGATGCGACCATATTTAAGGAGCTGAGTAGTAAGGCCGCGAAGGAGTGCCCGACGCTGATCAGGGGGCCTATTGAGTTTGGGGACACGCCTCCCATGTCTCATGGCAGAGATTCGACCCCCATTGTCAATAATGGTGAAATTATGCTCAAAGCTAGTGGATTCTGCAAGAAGACAGACAAAAGCACTAAAATTTTCTTGGTGCCACCATGAACAGAAACTGGAAATAGAAAGAAGACTGCAGTAGTTGGTTTCTTTGAAAAATCAATTGCACAGTACTCATTACAACAGGGAAAATAATTGAAAGAATAACCAAGGCCATAGATATTGCATATATTTATCTTCTGAAGTCCCAGCACAAATATCATGCAGATGTTCTTATTCTAGCTTGTAAAGTGAAGTTGAGTTACTAAGTCATTCAATAGAGCAGCTGTATCAATATCCTACTTCTAATAGCCAAGAAAAGAGGAAATTAGATAACATTGTCAGGCTAAATGAATGATATGTCAGCTTGCAAAATGCTTGACCATTCATCCAGATTATTATACAAACACTTAGAAAAAGACAGCACATTTGCATTGACATGCAATGTTTGGGTTTGTAACTTACGGGGTAGTAGTAAGAGCTAAAAATGTAATGCAAGAATAACACCAGTGCTCAAGTTATTAGGAATTACCAGAATATTTTTGGGTATAATTCAACACTTATTATTTTTATCCAAATTAGGATGACCAATGCTGTTACTTTGGTAATGGAGCAAAAGTAGCAAAAGAGTGATAGATCATCTCCTTCCCTGCTTATCAAAGAAAAAAAGAAATCTCCTTCTCTAGCATGACAGTCTTCTCACTCTCATTTGTTTTCTTCAATTATCTCTAACATATTTCAATGTTGGATAACTTCCATTCATCGAATTTTTCACCATGAACAAAATTATCTTTCCTCCATTTCCACCCTTGTTAGAATCTTGGTCTTTTCTTAATATGTATTCACATTGGAAACCTAATCCATCATAGTACATAACCAAAAATGTTTTAATTAAGTCAATCAAGAATTGCTCCTGAATCAAGATGCCATTTTCTAAGCATGATGACGCCTAAAACTCAATAAAGCATCCATGGTTTCTTTCGTATAGGCAATTGTGGCTTCTGGGTAATCCGAAAGCCTTATCATTGCTAACCATATTATACATTGTCTTTCTGGGTAAATAGGAAAAAAAACTTTTTAATTGCATTCAGACAATCAAAAACTTCTTTGATACTTTAGTTCTTAAAGTTTTACCATGTCTTATGTCACAGTTTACAGCACTCTCACATTTTCCTTCACATCTTTTCAGCACCATGGATAAGATGATCTATGGTGGAATCAATCCAAGAGGTGGAATAGATAACAATATTTTGAAAATTTTATAGCACTTGATACCATATGTTTTACATCTCAAGTGACACATATCACCAGTATGCATTGCCTCTTAACCAAATCTATAAGATTTATGATACATACAATGAACATACACCCGATTTGATTCTTCTAGCAGAGTCCAAGTCCATAGAAACAACTTTAAACTTCTTATCTTCAAAAAGAATGTTATGAATCCTACCATCTAAGAGGTACTTTAAGGTTCTAACAGAGCATTAAATACTCTCTTTCCCTCTCTTTTTGCCTCCCATATATATATCTTCTTTTCAAGACACTTTAACATCCAACATCATGCTTTCTCCCTTCTCACAAAATTCAAGCTCTCTTAGTGAGTTTCCAAATTTACTCTAGTTTTTTCCCTTCTTATCTCTACTTGTTTCTACATACAAAGAGGACCGATCAAATACAAACATTCCAAAGATTCCAATAAAGTTAATGGCTTGTGAATCCACAGTCGACCCAACATCTAGTCATACTAGCAAAATGCCGTATAATTTCCTTTTGGTATATTAATCTTGAACAATTTAGAAATTTTAGTATGTTATCTCCATAAACTAGTTGCAACTCAGAAATCTAGCTCAAATTTAAAAGAAAAATGATTGTTTTCTAGATCTTTTAAATTAATGCAAGAACAATAAAATCAAATCTCCAACACCCTAAAGCTTAACATGCAAAGAAATGTTAAATTACTACCTGTCCAAAAGCACAAATGAGCCAACAGAATAATAGAAGCTAATTAACACTTAATAAAATTCGGGAAAAGAAAAATCGAAGTCGAGAACTTTATAGAAAGGGCAATGCTAAATCACGCGTAGAAATAACAAGCGATAAGGTTAAAGAGGAAGACAGAAGATGAAAAGGAAGAGAATAACAAAGGGGAAACCATGGGAAAATGCTGCTTAATCCAGAATTATTATACAATCACAAACAAGAGTACAAACTAATTTAAACCCAGAGAACGGAATCAAAGAACGAGTACAACGAAAAAAGAAACAAGAATAGTGAAACGCATAAGCGGATTTACCTGGAGAAGAGAGAGAGAGGAGGGGGGAGAGAGGAGCGAGGCCTGTGAAAGAGGGAAGAATTGGGATGGGTTTAGGGCGAGTGAGTGTGATGCGAGAGGGAGCACAAGGAAGAGAAGGAAGGGAAGGGAGGGCTGATCTCAGCGTCGCCATGCTCCATGTGCAGCTAGCGCTACTCCCACACGCCATTCTCAATATCCGATACCTTCACCACCTCAATTCTCAGCTTTATGAACAGATAAGATTGGTCATCGTTTTTCCCTTTTCCCCCTTAGTTTATTTTTTATTTTTTTATCTTATTTATTTATTTATATTTGGAGTTTTCATTTTTCTCTACGTTTTATGGGAAAAGAAGCTAGTTACTAATTATGTCTTCCATCCTAGAAAGAGTATTGTCATCCAAGGAAGGAAGAAACCATGGTTTTGTTTGGATGGAACATATTTGGTAAACTTTTTGACAAACAAAAACAAATTATTTGAATTTTCTTTTTTTCAAAATAGATTGTTTTTAGAATTAGTTTAAAATATTTTTAGTTGATTTTTATAGAGTATTTTGATCGATAATTGAGCATATGAAGAATACTTTAAAAACTTTTACATATCGACTAAATGTGTAGTATTTTCACGAGGGAATAGATCAAGAAAATTATTTTTCATATTTAAGTTTATGTACAAAATATTGTTCTTGAAAATAATTGAGAACTACATTTTAACAACTATTATTAAAATTATTTTCAAAGAATTGGGAATTTTTTAACAATCAAAATTATTTTTAATAATTAAAATACATTGCTCCCTTCAACTAATTAAATAAATTATTTATCCTTATAAGAAGGTACTTATTTTTCACAATAACTCTATTTAACTTTTTATGTTAATACATAATCTCAAGGTGTCATCTCCATGGTGATGTATTTGGTCGAATAAAACCCTTATTTAACAATTCTTACTAATAGAGTTTTCAATTCTTTCAACTCAAGAGAGTCATTCTATAGGATGCTATTGAAATAAGATATGTTCTTAGGTATACTAAAATAAAAAATTCAAACTCTCTATGTAGTCATAAACCTGGTATTTCATTTGGAAATATATCATGCAACTTTCTCACCATTGAAATTTTTGTAACGTTCTTCTGTGCCATTTCCTTAGTACGTAGACATGCTAGAAAACTTATTAATCCTTTCAACACTTATTGATATCACAAACCGGATGGTGTAAATGGAAAGCTAACACACTTCCCCATTAAAACAAATCTCAAATCCAACTAGAAAAAAGAATATTATTCTATGCTAATGAGAATGAATAAGTGCTCTATAGACTATTAACTAATCCATACCCAAGTAACATCATATTCAGTCATTTTTATAACCCTCAAATCAACCTAGAGCACTCTAGTCCCCAAGATGATAACACACCCTTTACATTTTCTATCAACTCTAAAATCCATGTCGATAGGGAACTCAATGTATAATAGGTTTTCTACCATTTTGTTTTTCAACCCCAACAAATATCCACAAGATGTGAGGATAAAAGAATGTGTTGCACCCATATCAAACCAAACATGCACTTAAGTACCATAAACCAAAATCATACTTACCACCAAAATGGTGTTGTCTTCTGATTCTATTAAGGTTAATGCAAAAACTTTGATTGACGTCTAACCGTATATCTCTATTGTAATTAAAATACTAAAGCTAAATATGTGATAACCCTGTCTAAGAAAAACAAGAGATAGGGTTATCACAACTTTGTAATATTTCAAGTTGTTATCCTTTAGTATAAGCTCTAATTTGTTCAATTGTTTTTAAATTAAAAAGATTAATTATTTACTAAAGTTATTGAAACTCTAGATCAAGTAAATAAGGATATAATATGGATAGAAATTTCTTAATGTTAAATAAAATAAATCAAACAAAAAAAAAATGTCTAGGAGCATTTTACAATCCAATATCAAATCCTTAAAGAGAAAGAGCATTATAAAAATTTAATGTTTAGGATTAAAGTCAATTTGCAACTAAATTGAATCCTATGACTAATATTGCATCGAGAACTTAGATTTTTATTATTGAAACTTATATCTCTTAAACCAATTAAACATGATGATTAATTTTGATTTTTAGTTTTATTTAATCAAAAACCTATATCTATATTGTATATTTGACCCTTAAATTTGTTAATAGTAGGATCAAATTTATATAACTAATGATTAAAGTCTTTCTAAGTATCTAAGAATTATTAGTACCTTGGTAAAAATCATCAATATCTTATCTAAGGTGAACTAATATAGAGGATTTGTTAATATTAGTTAAATCTTGTAAATATAAAGAAAACTTTATGGCCTGTTTGGCGGTGTTTTTTAAATTTTGTTTTTAAAAATTTTTTTCAAAATAGAGAACAAAAAAGAGTTTTTTAGAATTTTTTAAAAACAAGAATGTTTAGAAAGATATTTTAAAAAATAGTTTTTAAAAATAAAAAATAAGAAGCTTGTTTGGATGAAAAAATTTGTATTGTTTTTAAAAACAATATTTTGCTTTTATTTTATAAAAATTTTATAAATTTGATTTGTAATAATATGTAATCAAATTCAAGTCTTATTAAAAAATAAAAATTAAATCTAAAAATTTTGTATGAGTTATAGATAATTTTTTTTTTTAATTATGAAACTAGTTTTTTATTATAGTGAAACAAAATTTTCTATAAAATAAAAATAATTTTGATATTCATTTTTAATATAAGCCAAATAAGCACTTTAATTAATTTGTTTTAAACATTTCTTCTTTGATCATGATTCTTATATTTTTTTTTTAGAAATTGTTTTTAAGTTAAAAAACCATTTTTTAAATGTTTTAATAAAATAAAGATATTTGGCAAGTTGTTTTTTTTTTAAAAAAAATTAAAATAAAAAACAAAAAGACTTGTTTGGATATTTTTTTTTTAAATTGTTTTTTTATTTTATAAAAATATTTTAAATTCAATATATCTAATGTTAATTAATTGAAGCCTTATTGAAATAAAAATAATTTTGCAATTTCAAATAAATTAAAAAAAAAATATAGTTTTTAGTAAAAGATAAATAGTAATATTATAATAAAATCATAAATTATATTGTTAGTAGAAATTATACTAGTTTATTATATGTTAGAAAAAAAGATATTGTATTATATTCATAAATTTATGGTATTAATGAGTTTATTATTTATATTTTAAATTATTTTTAAAAATTAATAGACTTGTTAAAAAATCTAACGCATTAAGTTTTATTTAATTTGAAGTTAATTTGCCTAGCAAAAAAAAATGAAAAATAATAATTTTATATAGAAGAGAAATAATATAGTGTGTTTTTATATTGTTTTTAAAAACTAGTGAAAAATGCTTTTACTTGTTTTTTAAAAGTTGTGCTCTATTGCATTTTGTTTTTAAATCTAGAGAACAATAACCAAACAATGTTCAAAGTTTTTAAAAACCGTTTTCTATTTTTAAAAACAAAAAACAATTTTTAAAAACTCCACCAAACAGTCTCATAACTTTACCATGTTCTTCCTACTCCCACTTTGGATTTTTAACTTTCATGTTAGAATCTTCAAATTCATCAAGTTAGCCAAATATGATGGAAGATTTCTCTTCACAACCCATATTTGGTTGCCAAGAAAATAGAATAGAAAAAATGGAAAAAAAAAAAGATTTATTAAAGAATTGAAAAAGAAGAGTTCAATTTCTTTCCTTCCATTCCTCTCTCCATAACTTTAATTTATCATCTCTAATACTCATTACTTCCTTATTTTGCCCTTGCATGGAACCTTCTCATATCTATCAAGTTTTGAATCTTTATCGAGGTATAATTGACATCTTACTTTACTTTGGTTAAAAATAACTTTTGCCTTTAGCATTCTTTTCATCTCTTAAACCTAAAATTAAACTCAAAATAAAATTTAGATCTATGACTAAGATTTTAGCATTAATTTAAGTTGGTGATTCAAGTCTTTTATAATGCATAAAACATAGTATTTATATGCCATTAGAGCACATATTCTGGTTCTAATCAACACATATCTCCTTTTGCCTCTATCACTTGACCTTTGAGGTGATCTAACCTAGCTACTTATAGTAGTTTTCTTGGTTCCTTACACTAGTAGGGGTAATTAGAGTGGTTGGTAGTAAGGCAACTGAACTTGGGGAGGTTGAAAAGGTAAAGATAGCCTTTGCTAAGAGTATCCTTTAGGCTAAAACCGAATCTAAAATGCATGCCTCAATGGACAAACCCTCCACAAATTGTTATTTTCTTTCACTAACATAACATGTTCTATTGGTTGTTACATTATGAATACCTTGTTCACTCCCAACATAAAATGACATATGCCCATTAGACATCAGCTTTGTTGTATCTGTCGTTGGTTCTGAGGTCTTATCTCAAAGCTTTCTCCTACTTCTTGCTTCCCTTTCCTACCTCTCCTCTACTCTTAAATTTATTTGTCATCCTCTGTATCATATTCAACCAACCAAGCTCTTTTGACTAACTCAAAGTATTCCCTTGTAGCTATAAGGGAACCATTCCATGTTTCATAGTAGGCCTCGATCCCTATTAGAATCTTCTTGCCTTCTCTTCTCCTCATTGATCATGCCCAAAGAAAATCTAAACAATTCAAAAAAAATAAAAACTAAAATAAAATAAGACTTATACTCTAACATTGTCATGGTCCCTTGAGATGCTCAAACTCCATTTTCTTGGCATGCTTAACCACTCCCCTAAAATATTTGTTTAAAAAGATCCTCTCAAATTGCTTTCAAGTCAATGCATTTATGTCATACATTCTCTTCATTGTCTCTCACCAGAATTTTGCTTTATGTACCAACATATACCTGCCAAATTTACCATTTTCTCTTCTAGAATTAGAATGCATTTTAGACTCATAAGCCACCAATATATCAAAATTATAATTTTTAGAATGCATTTTTATATTTCAAAAATAGTCTAATAGTCTCAACATTCAATACAAATAAATTTTTTCTTGGACCTTGGCTACATATTTTGTTTTCAGGTCTAGCATCCAAGTGAACCATGTACTACTCCCCTAGTAAAGGCTGGTCATGTAGGCACCAGGTGGGGGTCATGCCAAGGCAGGTAGAAGACCCTCTCTCCCTCCTACCCAATCCGCTAAATCCCGAAATCAACAAACTAAACCCAAAAATGCAAGTATCAGAATACCAGGAAAAAAAAAATCTGAAACTTGAGTGGAAGAAAGTCCAAATCCTGTACGAATCTGACAAATTTTACAAAAGACTATTCTTGCATTAATTTGGGTACAAGAACATAGAATCAATCCATCGAAATGAAGAACAGAAATAAAACACATTAGAATCCACCTGATCTGATTCTCATGCTAGGGTTTTTATCTTCTCTGGTCTTTTCTCATGTAATTTTTTTTTTGATTGGCAAACACACAAAGAAGCATATATTAGCAAGGAGCCCCAAAAACAGGCCCAAAAGCATACAGGGAGTATACAAGAGGCGCCCTATGGCACAAAAAGAAGCAGAAATACAATACCAACCCTCACCTAGCACCTAGCCAATAAAAAAAACCGAGTAAAGAGAGAGGACCTTCATTTACAACAGGTTTAGACCACACCCAAAGATTACAAACAAAAGAATTTTTCAACCTATTCAACGATAGCTCCTCATGGTCTTTTCTCATGTAATGGTAATTACAATTTTATGATGAGGAATGCTGGAATGGCATTCCCATCCCAAGCCTGAAGTTAGTAAGCCAACTATATTTCTAGTAGTATGGGGTTGCCTTCAAGTGGTAAACCCACCCATAGGTTCTCAAAAATTTATGAACCATTGAAGGCATCACAATGTTATAATGCCCTTGTGTAACCCAAAGCAACAGATCACTTGATCTCAAATTAAGAAAGTTTTCTCCCAAATTCTTCTCCAGCGTTCCCACATATCAGTTGACCTCAATATCAAAAAGTTTATCCCTGCATATTAGTAATGTCCAATATCAAAAAAGTTTATTTTAAAATAATTTATACATTTGCAGTGTATTCCATAGGTGCGTAAAGTGATAAAATGTGCTCAACAAGGACATGAAGAGTTCATGCTACTCAGAAAATTATGGTATCATTTTATATATGATTATTCCCATTGTCCACGACTTCATTTTGAAAGAGAATATATCAAGAAAATCAAAAGAGATATCCTCTCATACTTTTCCTGTGTCTAATAAAATCATACAACATGCATCATGATGTTATTACTCATCACTTATCGGTAGATTTTTGAGAGATCAATATCTGCAATGAAGTAAATCCAAAGACCAGAACATGACCAACTTCCCACCACCCAACAACCCCCATCCAGTCCTCAATTGCAGCAGTGTGATCATTAATTATAATGATTAATTTTTTCCCCTAGAACACAAGGTATCCAACCTTTTTTCTTTCTAAATAGGAGTTTGTTTCACCTTAAGTTTCCAAAAGAGAATAACTAACCATGATTCAGTAGGCTGCCTCCCCATCAATACAATGTCCTTTTTCTTCAAAATTTGAATGGCTGACAAAATCTGAAGTAAAAACAAATTTTGAATCCTGGAAATAAAAAAAGTTTGTTTTTCATGGTTCAAGATCATAGTCAGCAGTGAGGAGAAAATAATAAAATATTAAAAGCAGGCATTGCAGGGCTACTACTCACAAGATGGTTGACGTTTAATTCAAGCCTTCTTGCCATACAGCAACACAAAACAAAGAGTAAATATACATTATTGATCAGCTTTGATTCCCCCTTCAATGATCAAAGGTGATGGAAAATGAATAATCTGGTGACCTTAGGAAAATCCAGCTTATGGGAATACAAACATACATTGCCTCTGATGAAGAGTTGCATCCAACAATGATGAGAGATCTTAAAACTGAGAAAAACAAAAAGAAATTGTATGATCAAAATATGTGAATGACAATAGAAGTGAATCCATAAGAATTACTTGCATTTCAGCATGTGATGCTCCTAGATTATGTTGTATAGGGAACCTAGATTTCTTCTATGGGAATAATGGATGTATATGCAGGATGCAATGAGCTACACATTAAAGGGGTTAAACCCTTAATTAAAATATGATAACAACGCCTTATTGACATAGATTAGGAGAGCAGGAATTTCTTCTTCTCTTGTTTGGTTCGAAATGGAGGCCTTTTTATAGTGCTTCTGAATAGTAACTCCCATGTTAATTATTCCATAATGTTGTGGCAGACTTTGGAGATGCAATGTGTCATAGAGATACAATTTCTTCTCTTTCCCTCTCATTCTGGTGGAAGCATGCACAATACATGTTAATCTCACCTTGATGAGCCTTCAGCTCTAGCCACCAAACCAAGATTCTCAAACCAATCACAAGGTGTTCAGTGGTGAAAGACCAACTCCACCACCAAGTCTATTTTGGACCCTCAAAGCCCTGCTCCTGACCCAAGCAAGAATTTTAGCATCAGGCAGCTAGCTACAACCATTTTGGAAAGAACATTCATTCCCATGACGGGAAAGAAACAACCATTCATTTCAACTGTGTATGGTATCACCTTCACCAAGAGGTAAGAGTAAGAAAATCTCCTCAACAATTGCTATAGGCAAGTATCCATATTCCATGGGCCTACAAATGACCCAAGGATGTACTTAGAGATAGGCATTCTTATTCAAATGTTATAGCACTAGGGCATAGGGAGAGATGTGCAGAATGCATGTACAGAAGAGAAAATGGACCTATCCTTGGAGCCCCAAGGCAGGTTCATTAGGTGTCATCCTAGTGCAAAACTATCTTGAAAATATAACTCCCAAGACAAGTGGGACATTGTAATTGATTGTGTCATGAAGAAGCTCACATGTCACAAGTTGAACATGTGGGGCATGTAATGATTGATTGACATGAACTTTTCAAAAGAAGATATTAACATTTAGGCCACGTATGCATGAGAGGGGTTCCTCATGGTGGAGCATGCCTGAACACCCTTTTGAAATCATGTTTCATTTTGAAAGTAATGATTTATTCTCAAATAGAGAATCATCCTACATGCATATGAATGACAACATATACCTCCAAACTAACAATTTCTTGTCATGGCATTTGAGTCTATTATAAAAAGAAAACAAAAAACTAACTCACAGATTCACAGTTTTTATCCCTTTTGCTGGGAAGTAGACGGCAATAAACAAAGTAAGTTTTCTTTTCCTTTATGAATCACTATTTTAAATTTTTTTTCGCAACATGACAAGTGAGACACATCCTCCCTCCTCATAGGGAGGCAAGGGAGACATAAAGGTCATGTGGATAAGGCCTCAACAAAACTATTTCTTAACATGTAAAAAATATTGCTACTAATACGCATAATTCTTAAAATAATAAGAAATAATAAACAATAAAAATATAAGACTAAAAAATAATCATTTTTTCTTTCATGCATTTACTCCATGGCAAGGGTATTAGTCTACAAGGTGGTCTTCACTTTCCCTTTTTCCATCTCTTCACTTTTTCTTTTCTTCTTTTCGGGAAGAGGAGGCCACATCACAATACGAGGTGACCCCTTCTGCAATTTTGAACACAAAGGGCAAGCCCAAGCCACCCACCAACTTGGACATGTTGCTACCTTACACTTCAAGGTGGCCTCTTTTGCCAAATTTTATTTTTCTTAAAAATTATTTTATTTTGAGTAATCCCCTTGTTTATTTATTTGGTAACTATTTTCAATACCGCAATCCCTTGTGATAATCAATAATTTTTTTTCCCTTTACATTTAATTTTATTTAATTACTTTTTGTTGTAAATTATTATTATTATTATTTTTGATAGACTGTTGTTAATTATTTTTTACCATACTAATATATAACATAGGAGAATAGGAAATAACATATAAAGATATATTTTCATTTAAATGTCTGTAACAAAATTGCGATGAACTCTTCATGGAGGAAAACCTCAAAATTCTTTGAGCAAACTCTAAGAAGAACTATAAGTTAATTTCGTCAATAATTTATTATTATTTTATCTTTAATTTTATGTTGAACCAAGGACGAAAATATTGGTGATATATCCCCGATATATATTATATTGGAGAAGATGGATATTATATACAAGTAAGATATATCGACTGACGGAAATATAAGATTTTATTGAAAAAAATCGCCTATATATCTATGATTTCCAATAAATCAGCGATATAAGCAAAAATCGACCCTAGATGAAAAAAAATCGCTGAAATTTCGACGATATATTGGTGAAAAATCAGTGATGTCTAATGCCCAAACTTTTTAATTTTGTCCAATGGTCCAATGTCGGATCAACCCAACTAGCCAATACATGATGACTTTTTAATTTTCTCTAATGGGCCAAAAGATGGATGAAGCCTAACGACTTAATAAATGTAAATTTTTAACTTTAGTACAATAGGCCAAAGGCAGACTTAGGCTCAACCCGCCTATATATTGTGGTCAGGTGTTGTATAAGGTAGCACAAATAGAGACTATAAAGTTTTGCAATCTCTAAAAGTTTCAATGTGGGATTGTGCTCTTATTTACACAAAATGAAAAATTCTCATACAAGATAAGAACTCGAATTTAGGTGCTTATTTTTAAAATAGATGGCTTCTGCCATTAAGCCAAACTTATTTTATGGTATATATGTGCTTAGAATTGTTTATATATATGATTATTATACATGTATTTTTATATATTATAATATATTTTATAAATTAATTAAAATAAAATTATTATAAATAAGTTAATTTTCATTATCTTATAATCTATTTTGTATACTAATTAAATATAAGACAAATATAAAATCATAAATGAAATTATCAATATTTTTAAATAAAAAAGTTTTGTGTCAAAATATCCACCGGTATTTCCTTGATATATCCAATATATTTATAAAATTCAAGTACTGATATATCCGTGATTACCAATATTTTCATCCTTTGTGTTAAACTATGTTCAAATTTTTATATTATTATCTTTGTTAATTATTATATTTATCTTTACTTTTCTTTTGCAAAAGAAAATACATATAATTTTAATGACACATATTGTATCAATATATAAGCTAGGAGGGAATAACTTGATCCTCTCATTTCATTTAATTTATTTTTGTTTAATACAAAGATAAAGGAGAAAAAAAAAATTAGTAATTGTCCCACCATGAAAAAGTGGAACAATTCTCCTTAGGTCTTATAGAAAGACCAGAACTTAATTAAAATAGTAGGTCTCCCTCGCTTAAACATGATATTGCAAAAGTTCAATTCATCGTTCACTTGACGTAGTTTTAATTATTATTTTTTCCTACATTTACAAAGATTGAACATGTCTTTTTTTATAATTTTATTTTATTTACTTTAGGTTTCTTGTTTTATCATGTCAAGAAAACCTATTGTTCACGTTATTGGAGCTTCCAAATCATGAAACACGGAAAAATACACCCATACTTAATAATTACTTATGGCAATTAATTGCCCACTGTCTGTTCAAGACCACTACTAAGTCTAGGAAATATATGTTGTTGCATGTGGATGGGGATGCTATGCCTGAGATGGAAGTTCACATACCTATAGAAGATGTCACAAGTTCCATGTTAGATAGAAGGAACATGCCTATTTCCTCCTCACACTTTGCTGGAAGAGCTCAGTGAACTAAGATTTCAACTTCTTGGATTTAACCAAGGCCCACTTAAAAAAAGTGTCAACATGCTCCACTTTCCACAGAGTATTACATATCCCATCTGTATGCCAACATATTCCAAGGTAGGAGTGAGTTCAGACCATGCAGCAATGTAAGTAGTAGGGTTCCACCTAGATACTAGATAAGCTAACCCTATCCAAACTTTGACATTACTAGGAAGAAACTTCAATAGCTCAAAAGACATGGGCATTGACCTGGGAAACATCAAGTACATTATCCACCTAGAGATCACAAACTTATAAGGTGCTAAGCAACTCCAACAGGATACAAGTAGGAAATAAGTATATCTTCTTTGTCCACTTGTAACATCTTCTCTGGGTATTTGAACTCTTATCTCAAGTTAGCATTCCCATGCATCAACATGTACTTCCATGACCTTCTGGTGGTCTTAAATGAATATTAGAGATTTAACTTGTAGAAGTGGTCATGAAGTCTAGATGTGTTTTTCCATTACTAGTGACTTAGAACTTGAGGCACTACTCCTTTAACATTGAACATATAATATATACATTATATTATGATATAATAATAAAATAATATATATATATATATATATAGAGAGAGAGAGAGAGAGAGAGAGAGAGAGAGAGAGAGATTTACAGAGATAGGTAAAAAATAAAAATAAAGAAGTAAAATTGCTTCAAGTGAATGATTTTTTTTTCTTTTGATAGGCACTAAAAATTGTATATACACAAAAAGGAAAGACGTATACCATAGGTCATACACAAAAAGCACAAAATGGCAAAGCCACAAAAAAGAGAAGCAAAAAACAACTCTCTCTCTCTCTAATGAGATCCCAACCAATTTACAAAATAAATCGAAGACATTGAACCTTCTTTTATGTATATCCTAACCCAAGCTAACAAATTACTTAGGAACAACCATTTCAACTTCTACTTAGACTATTCATTTCCAAACATTCCATTTCTCTCTTTCCACAGTGTCCAAAAACTACATAAAGCAACCGCTCGCTAAATGCTAAAATTTTACCTAAAAGTAAAGAATAATTAAAACTACTTCACATGAAAGATTTTTTTTTTTTTTTTATAGGAAACAAAAATTTATTATAAACAAAAAAGAAAGATGTACAAGAAAGGTCGTACACAATGGGAAACAAGTAGTAAAGTCACAAAAAAGAGAACCAAAAACAACTCTCTCTCTCAATGAGATCCTAGCCAATCCACAAAATCAATCAAAGAAATTGAACCTTCTTTTATATGTATCCTAACCCAAGCTAATAGGTTACCTAGAAACAACTATTTCAATTTTTGTACAGACCGCTCGTTTCCAAACACTTCGATTTCTCTTCTTCCACAATGTGCAAAAGATGCATAGAGGAACCACTCGCTAAATGCTAAACCTTTTTATGTTTTCTCCCCACAAAAGAGTCTTTCATGGTGAAATAGGAAGTATTTCATTTTCTTACCTTTGTCTTAAATAAAAACAAACAAAATAAAATAAAATAATTAATGGAGTTAGGGGATTAAGTCATCCATGTTAATTAATACAGTATTTTGTCATTAAACATATATACATCTACTTTTATAAAATAAAATTATAAATAAATAAACAATAAGAAAAGAAATACTAGTAATAAAAAATGAGCATACTTCAACACAAAATTCCAAGATAAAATGATAATTAATAAATTAATTAATTAATTTGCAATTCTTCTTAGAGTTTGATCAAAGAATTTTAAGGTTTTCCTCCAAAAAAAAGGTCAATGCAATTTTGTAATAAAAATTAAAGTGAAAATAAAACCTTATATATTGTTTCATTTTTTTTTTGTACATATTAATATGATAAAAAATAATAATGAAATTAAATAATTTGAAAGATAAAAAAATTATTTATTACTCATAGTATTACCATATTAAAAATAATATCTACAATAAAAAGTAAATTTATTGCAGATCCCAAAAAATAAATTAATTATAGCATCCTTGCACTTAATGATGAAAATATCGATAATCACGGATATATCGATACTTTGATTTTATGGATATATCGAGAAAATATCAGTAGACATTTTTACACAAAATATTTTTATTTAAAAATATTGATAATTTTATTTATGATTTTATATTTGTCTTATATTTAATTAATATACAAAATAGATTATACAATAATTAAAATTAACTTATTTATAATCATTTTATTTTAATTAATTTAATAAAAATATTATAATAAATAAAAATATACGTATAATAATCATATATATAAACAATTCTAAGCACATATATACCATAAAATAAGTTGGTTTAATAGTAGAAACCATTTGTTTTAAACCTAAGTACCTGAGTTCGAGTCCTTGTCTTGTATGAGATTTCTTCATTTGTGTAAATAAGAGGACAATCTCACATCAAAACCTTGAGAGATTGTAAAGCTATATAGCCTTTATTTAAGGTGTTGCCTTATATAGCACCTAACCACAATAGATAGGCAAGTTGGGCCTACGTCTGCATGTGGGCCATTGTACTAAAGTTAAAAATTTACATCTATTAAGTCATTAGGCTTCATCCATCTTTTGGCCCATTAGAGAAGATTAAAAAGTCATGTATAGGCTAGTTGGGTTAATCCAACACAATCTATTGGACAAATTTAAAAAGTTTGGGCATTAGACATTACCAATTTTTTACTGATATGTCGCCGAAATTTTGATGATTTTTTCCATCCAAGGCTGATTTTTTGCTTGCGTCACTAATTTATTGGAAATCACCAATATATCATCAATATATCAGCGATTTTTTCCAATAAAATCCGATATTCCTGTCAATCGATATATCTTACTTATATATCGGTGATATATCACTAATATATCCTAATTTTTTCGTCCTTGCTTGTACTAAACAATTTATTTTTTATTGTAGTATATTTATAACTTCATGTTCTAAGAGATACGATAAAAGCCCTATAAAATAATACTTTTGGAACCAAGAGAAATTATTATCTTAATGGGATTATTGATTTATTAATAAATGAATTAACTTATTAATTTATCGATAAATGAATATTTATTAATTTATAAAGAGTATTATATTTCTACTATAGAATACTTGTACATGTATAACTATTAAATCTAAAAACAATGAATGCAGTAGAAAGTTAATACATAGAACTAAGAGATTCTAAAAAAATAAAAGATGGTTATTGATTGCAAAACTAAAAAGACTCCTAAAAAAGAAGAGATATGGAGTCAAACCTTAATGCCCTAAAAGATTAAGAAGTTTCAAATATGTGATGAGTCTGAGAAGGAGTGACTCAAGAAAAATAGAAATGATAAAAAATTACTCAATACTATATTATAGAACTTATTATGAAGTTCTATTTGCTATATTATGTATTTCATCAACAATTAACTTATATTTTCTTAGGCCCATAAGGATCTCTAAAAATATTATTATCTTATGCATTTAGCGAAGTTATTAATTTAGTAAACTAGCTCAAGTTAAGACCAAAAGATTTTATTATTTAAGCAAGGTTACTAATTTATCAAGGTTTTATTGTAAAATAACAATAACAATAACAATAACAATAATAATAATAATAATAACAACAACAACAATAAAAATAATTATAAACATATCTTAAATAATTCTTATAATTTATTACTTGTTTATTTTAATATTCTGTCCACCAAATTAATACTGTCAATATTTTTCAATAGCATGTTAATAAATTGTTTTATTAAGGCCCCATTCACATGAATACAAGGAGTTTCAAGTCTCTATTGTTGCACAATTAGGAGGATTTGGTTCGCTTATGATGTTTAGGACAAATATTTAAAATAAGTATGTATAAAAGAAAAGAAAAAATATAAAATAAGTATGTATAAAAGAAAACAAAACTTACTTCTGGAATTGAACTTAGTACATGCACTTTAGAGCAAAAACAACAAAAATGATAAAAATGGTGAATTTCTGGGTTAGGTTTTTTTCCTTTTTATGGTTGGCCCAAATGTTATAAGAAGCATTATCTCTTCAAGTTGATATCGTGTGATAAAGCATATATTACTATCATGCACCTATGAGATTATTCTCTGATTGAGGATAACTTATGAGTTCCAAAATGCAGCATGACTTCTAAAAGTGTGCAAGCACACTCTTACCATTATGGAACCCCACTCACATAAGGGACAAAATGTTGATTTCTCAATCTGGCTCAATCATTTCATGTCACGTATTCAACTTATAACATGTTAGCTCCATTATAGGAAAAAAAAAATAATGTTTTCTTCAAAATGGTCATGAACTAAATAATCTCCTATATCCCTTTGAAGGTGTCACCCTTGATACAACATTTTGATTCTAAAATGTTTACCCAAGTGAGCAAGGATTGGGAAATCTGAAATGGATTTATCGTATCTCGGTGGTGCAGTTGGCCTTCCCACCACAAAGTACTTTGGGATTAGTTTGAGTGTCTTGTTTTGGTGGTTAAAGATGAAGGCTCATCCAGTGAGATTGACATACATTAGGCCCCTTTGTCAACCTTGCCTAAACTAGAAAGAGAGAGAGGCGGGACCATTGTGCCTTCATGACACATCATCTCCTGAGGATTCCCACTTCATCATGGAATTATTAATTTGAGAGTTATTATTTTAGAGAATTATAAAAAGGCTTTTTTTTTTTTTTCCAAACAAGAGTAAGAAATTCTTGTTGTCCTAAAATCTTCTCCTTAATTCTGCTATCACTATCTCTAAACCATCTACTTCCCACCCTGCTCTACTCTCCCATAAAACTCTTGACATCTCACTGTTCTGTGGCTGACTTCCCACAATTAAGAATCTCACATAGACATTTTCAGGGGCTCCATAAATCTTAAAATCCCACTATGACCTTAGCAACAAAGAAAGGAAAATCAAGAAGAGAAAGAGAAGGAAATAGAGATAAACCTTGGAGTTACATTAAAGCCTTTTACAAAACCTAAAAACTCAAGGAAATCATACAACAAAAAGGAAATAAACCTATAACATATAGTAGCCTACTAGAAGTATATTTCTTTTCCTAGAACTTGTTAATTTTCCAAACAACTCCCCTTCCCTACCACTCTCCTCACCCGGCTCCCCACCCCCTATCATTGCACTCCCTTAATTCAAGGCCCTGCTATCATTATAGCATACTTGTTCCACCCAAAGTCTACCATCAGCATTTAGATTGTGTGATAAAAAACTTCATTATTTCAGGAAAATGGAGATCACATTTTTTTTCCTTTCTGGTTATGCAAATGGACACTAGTACAGCAACAAGATTGATTGCCATTATTATGATCAACAGTATCACAAAAAAAAAAAAAAAAGTGACATAAATGTTCATAATGCATCCTCTAGGAAAACAAGAACTTTTTTTTTTTTTTGATAAGCAAACACAATTCATTAAAAGGGGAAAGAAATCCCAACGTATACAGGGAGTATACCAGGCAACAAGGCCCGAAACAAGCAAAAATCAAAAAACAAACCACCCCTCAACTGGAGGCCAACCACTCCAGGAAATCTAAAAGGGAGAGCGGTTCCTCTTCCATGTACAATTTAGCCCATCCCCACAAATTACATACAAAAGAATTTTTAAACCTCTGAATTGCTAAGTCCCCCCCCCTAAAGGCTAATCTGTTCCTTTCTTTCCACATCATCTAAAAGATGAATAGCGGGATAGCTTTCCAAAATTTTTTCCTTTTTTTTCCCACATAAATCCCCCCCCAACTAAAAAGAACCTCCTTTACAGTATTTGGGAACACCCACTTGACCCCAACCAAACCCAACACAAAGTCACAAAGAACTCTAGCCACTATACAATGTATAAGTAAGTGATCCACACTTTCCGCTTCACAAGCACACAAAAAGCACCTATTCGGAAGCTGCCACCCTCTCTTTTGGAGCCTATCAAGGGTCAAAATCTTTCCCCAAGTCGCTTCCCACGCAAAGAACATGATTTTAGTTGGAACCCTTCCCATCCAAATCTTATTTTTTGGAAAGTTGACATCCAAAGACCTGTCCAACCAGCTGTACGCATCCTTCACTCTAAACTGACCATTTCCCCCTCCTTTCCACAAGACCGTGTCATCCTCCCGAGTTATCCTGATGCCTCTTGACGCTTGTAGCAGCTCACCCACCAACTCCACCTCCCAATCATTAAAATCTCTTATAAAACACAAATTCCAACCTCCTATCCCAACATTCTGGTCCCACATATCTCCAACCTTCACAATTCTGTTGGCTGCCAAGTTGTAGAGATGCGGGAATCTTTGTGACAGCGCTACATCCCCGCACCACACATCAGTCCAGAAACTGATTTGATTCCCCTTCCCCACTTTGAACCCCATTTTATTCCAACACCAACCAGCTTCCTTTAAAATCTCTTTCCACACCCCCACGCCACACGCACCCACAGCCTTTTTGGTCCTCCATCCATACCCCTCCTGACCATACTTAGCCACCAGCATTTGCTCCAGGAAAACAAGAACTTGAATTGAAAACATAAATATTTCATCAAAATTTTAAGTCCATTAAATCAGTCAGACCTCTCTTGCAGAAAATTTAATAAAGGTAGAATTTAGAACATAAATATTTCATATAAATTTTATGTCCACTAAATTATTAGTACCTCTCTCGCAGAAAATTTAATAAAGGTACAAAAGATAATAAACAAGAAATAATAAATAATTGCATACCACCTAGCGTTAACCAAAGAATGTCAGGGTTGATTTTCCTTCTGTTTCCTGTACTGAGCAAGGTGTTTATGATACTCTTCTAGCTCTTTCTCCAATTTCTCAATAAACTGACTTGTATGCTCCAGGGACTGCTCATACCTATACTTTTCCAAAGCCTACAATTTTGAAAATGAAAATTATTTCCAGCTCATGTATCTGTGATAATTACGATATTTTTAAAAATTAAGCCATTTTCTGAACAAAGCAACAGGCCATAGTCCAACAGTTTCACCTTTGGGTTAATGATTTGTCTCAAGCATCTTTTCTTTCCCCATCTTAAAAAGATTCCATAAATGCATTGCATATTAAAAGTAAAATTTTCTATGGACTCATTGAATGAAAAAAGTATACATGCCAATTAAAGGAAAATGCATTTAAATAACTTTTTATAGGAATAAACATATAAATACAAAGAAAAAATATCAAGTTTTCTTCTAGAATAATATACTGAAATAAATTTCCATAAGAACAAATAAAATAACAAAATGATAAGTTTCTTTTCTAATAACTTGCTTTCCGCTTCTTTAGTAACCCACCATATTAGGTTCTCACATCCTTCAAATGATCAATGTTCCTTAGGATCCACATATACAAAATAATCTTTTTCTATTACTTTCTAGAACTTAAATAAATTTGCATCCACCTTCCATGATATGTTGAAAAATGTTACACATGCAATTTTACAACCAGTTCCAACATAGCTCCAGACAAAATAAGTTGGAATATAACTCGAAGAATCCAAGAAATATTAGGCTCAACCTAAGGATAACAAAAATGCAACAGCCTTAAAATATGAATAAGACCCTTATTTTATTTTCCATTAAGTCAAAAAGGCTTGAACCATTCAGTACTATAAATATGTATTTTTAGATAGAAATATAACCTTAAGGTCATCATATGTCCAAAACCTTTGGCGAATAAATCTGAGATCTATCACTCATTACACATGCTATCATTACCCAAAATGCAGTAAAAAGAAAAGTAGTTAAATTTTTGTCCAAGAATAAATTAAATTGAAAAGCAACAAATTAAGCCTTGAAACATAACCAGACCACAAAAATAAAGATTTTTCAAGTCTCATTAATATGCAACAGAATTAGGTGTAAAGTATGGGATGATGTTCAAAGTCTTGAGGCACATAGCATATTGGGATATTGTCCTTAAGCAATTCAAGTTAATTAGATGCTAGTTGAAGTAGATGAGACTTTTGGGATCACACAATTATCATTTGTATCATGTTCACCTTGGAGATTTCATCAAGATATCTCAGCATCTGTTGAAATCTCTCAGCATAAAGAACCACTACCTCTTTATCTGATTTTCACACTTTTCTTAAAACTTCCAACTCCAAAATTCCTCTTCTTTTATTCAAAATTCCCCTCTGGATGTAGATGCCAAATGATGAATGAGGTTACATCATCGTAATAAATTTTATTTTTCTACATTTTTAATTTCCAAAATTTTGGAAATTTCATGCATTAATAAGTTTACAATATCGACATGTTGTATGCTAATGAATATTGATTCCAATCCCAAATTGTATAATAGTATAGCAACCATTATGGTAGAGTCTATGAAGGCATTTGGATAACACTCTGTGTGGTCTCTGAGATAACACCCCAAATTTCCATCTAGCCCAACTCCCCAAAGAACATTCATTAAATTTAAGTTTTAACTATCTTGGGGAGAAAGCACCTAGGCTGCTGATGACCCAGCCCAAGACCTACTATCTCTACATACTGACATCCAATCTCACATAAGCCTTCTATCATAAATGTCTCTAAACTTTGAGGAAGCCAGCCCCCACAAAAAGAAAAAATGAAGTGAAAAAGTTTCCCACAAGGAAACTGTCAACATCTTGTCTTCAAAAATCCTTATATCCCTCTCCAACTAAATAATAGATGGTAGCAGGCCTAGCCTGCCAAATCACTCTACCTCTTGGACTACTCCGAAAACCTCTTAAAACAATGTGTCAAATCCGAAACACTTATAAAAGGAGCCCAACAAAAAACCATCAATGCAAGGAGATTATTTCATAACTCCAATGCCATAGGGCAATGAAAGAAAGATGATCCACTGGCTCACTGCAGTCAGAGAGAAGGAGACACCACTCAGGACAAAAGTCAGAAAGGACCTCTTCATCAGTAAGAAGTTATAGGCATTAACGCTTTTACCTGCCATTGACCATGGGAAGGCTCTGGATGGAATAGATTTTGAATTTCCAAATGAACTTGTCTCCTCTTAAGCCTTTTAACCAAAGGCCACAGAGATGATAGTCACTGTCCACTAATGTCAACAGCTTATGTTTTGGCACTTCGTTTTTAAACAGCTTTTACCCATAAGGTCCATAACTCATGCAAACTCCAAAACCATTCTCCAACTACACACACCTTAAAAACCTAGAGGCCTAGCTCAAGTGGTAAAGGATTAGGGAGGGTTTGTGGGAGATTACAAGTTCAAGTCCCAATGGGGACAAAGATTTACCTATCAAAGGAAAAAACTTCAACACCTCAAAACCTTGAAATTTCTCTAACCTTGGTCCACTGAACATGATTGTAAAAAGCATTATTCTGAGTGCTTAAGTGTTATCCTACATTAGAACATCTACATGTCATTATAAGTCCAAAACTCATATATATAAGCAGGTAAACTAAGTGGAAACTACTACTACTACTACTACTACTACTACTATTACTACTATTTGCTTGTCAAGAAAAGGGAAAACCCAGCTGTTACCACTTCATTGTTTAACATAAACACTTGGATTCAGAGTATGATCAAAAGGAAAGCTAAAATTACCTTGCTTTTGGAAAGGGTATCAGGGGGTGACATAACTTGTGGCTGTACATAGTTCTTTCCTCGGTAGAATATTATGGTGTTGTTAGGCTTTATATCGATCACGATGCCTTTGCTCAGCCGGGCAAGCTCTTCAGCATATTCATAAACCTGCCCAACCTTGCAAGGTTTGCAGATAACCTTTACAGTCTCATGCTTCTTCCAATGGAGATGCATATTGAGAACAACACCCCCAAAAACGCCTCGCCTCCCAACTGGAACATAATTCTTCTTTTTCTCACCAGTACGCTTTAGGTAAAATTTCTCTTCCTCGGTCAGAATTTCAGGATCATATGCTTCAGCGGGGGCTTTAGGAATATCAAATTTCCTCAGCTTCTCAATCAACCATTCTTCCTTTCTTTTAGCCTGAAGAAAGATTAAAATGTTACTAAAGTTTAGTGGTTTGTGCATTAGAATAACTTTCACTTCTCTAACACAAATGCTAAATTACCCCACACCTTTCCAAATGATATAAACAAACATTCCCATATACTATGTGTTAATGTTATATTTGGTCCCTAGAAAATACTAAGGAAAGAGAAAAAAATTGTCAAAGAAAATAATTTTCTCATGTTTGGTTCTACTAAGGAAAATATCAAATAAAATAAAATATAATTAAAAGTAGTTACAAACTAATGCATTTTCAAATTATTTAATCTTTATATGAAAGAATTGAACCAAGTCAACTGAGTTTAAAGTACCATATAAAAATAATTTATTGATTTTAAATCTATTTTTTATTTTCCTTCACTTTTTCTTTCCTTCTAAATTTCCTCTATTTTCTTTTCCTCACATTTTCCCTCAAATTTTCTAGGAACCAAACATAACCTAAATTTTTCCATTCAGTTCCACTCTGTTTTCCAATGATCAAAGATTCATAAAGAAAACATTGCATTTTCCCAGTAAAGAAATTACAAGGAAAACCACCATTACAAACAACCAGTGGATCTGCTATAAGACCAGATTTAATCCTCAACAGGTATATGAGAAAACCAGACCACCTGTTTTTCCAGTATCTGAAGTTTTGAAAAAGGATGGACAGAATAGACAAGCTTTTGCAGCAATGATTATGCATGCCTTGGTGCTACCATATATGTGATGTGTGCAAGAATTCCCATACAAATGTGGGTCACCCATCATGATCCAAAAACAATATAGGGATCAAATGAGAGCTCTTAAAATTAGAATCGGTAAATTGAGGCATTGTCAGCAATTCTTAATGACTGGAGATAATATAGTTGTATCAGTCTGAACTCTTCTGCAATATTCGTATAAACGCTGCCTAGATAAGATTGTGATATAAAATTTAAAGAACAAGAATAAAAGGTGAAAATCTTTAAAATGCAATAGAAAGACGCGAAAGGCAACAAACCTTTTCAAGTTTGTACCGAATCCTAACTTCTGGATTTGGAGATGTTATCTTCTTTTTTGCCTTTAGTCTGTAGAACCTGAGTTCATTCAATTTGGCCTTCCTAGACATTTTAACTCGTCTCATTTTCTTCTTTCCTTTCTTTGAGGTCCCAGTTTTACCAGGCGGCTCACCAATATTAAATCTGACAACATCACTGTCCGGCTTCAGTTCAATGGATGTATTGCTCATGTACCTAGCTCGTGCCCATTTTGAAAGAGCATCACCACACCCAACCATGTTGGACCCATGCCACAACAAAGTATTGCATGGAGACCATACACACTCCCCTGCAGCTACCTTGTAGCTTCTTGGGTGCATTTGCATGACATGAGATAGCATAAAGGTCGAGGAATTGGTCGCGGCTTTATATAATGATGAGAGTTTTGACACATTTTTAACTAGAAAACAGCACCCAGCTAAAGAATGCCTGCATAGATAACAGATATCATATATCTCCCAAGACCTCTGAAATCAAGAAGGGGCTTTATGAAAGGTACGGCCACAACATTTCAGTAGAATGATAACAAACCCATCATTCATTTACAAAAAAGTCCCAAAAATTAGTGTCCTGTGGGGAAAACTCGATTCCAATTTCACAAAATTTCTACCAGAAACCAAACCCATTTAGACCCATTTAGGCTTATGCTGAAATCCCATCTCAATTCCAATGTAAAAACCTACTCTTAATTCCAAATATGATAAAATGGCAATAAAAAAACAAAGATATATCTCAAGCCTAAGCATTTACCAATGCGGAAAATTCTTTTCCCTTACAGTCTAAATCCAAGCACAACCCATTATTATCATGTAAAAGAAAAACCATTATCATGAAACATCCTAATACGTTCAATTTTCACAGGAACGACTGAGCAAAGTTGGGGAAATTATTAAAAGAAAAAAAAAAAAAAAAAAGTAGGGGTGGGGGGCTACGAAGAAGAAGAAGCAGTGATAGGAATCTGGGAGGAGACATGGAAAGAAGAGAGGGAGAGAGGGTACCTGTACATTTAGGAGACAGAGGTTGAGGAGAAAGGCCGCGGAGGAGGGTTATGGTGTTTCAATTTTCAAAGGCTGCTTCGCTCTTTTTGGCTTGAGGGCCTTTTTCGGTGTTTTGGGGCGTGGGTTGGGCCTCTTCTCTCCTCTCTCAATCCTCTTTATGTCGAACCTTTCCAAAAGCAGTCCATCTCATCGATAAATTAAGGCGTGTTTGTCAACTATTTTCGAATCTAGAGAAAAAAAAATAGGACATATTTATTTTCTATTTTTTATTTTTAAAAGTAAAAAATATGATATTTTTAAATAATATCTTTTTAATTTATTTTATTTTATTTTTAAAAAATGTTTTAAAAAAATAATGATATAGACATGTGTGAAATAATTTAAAATAAAATATTAGATATATAAAAATTATTATAAAGTTTTTAAATAAATTTTTATTTTATAAAATATTTGAGAATTATTTTAAAATTTTATTTTCAAAAATTACTTTTTAGAACTATTTTTAAAACAGTAATCAAATAGGATCTAAGAACAACCGGGAAAAAAAATTGAAAAATTGTTCAGAACAATCAACACTTGCACCTCATTTATAAATATTAAAAAAGCCTTGAAATCACCAAAATATAAGAAAATGCTACAAAAAGTTTTCTTGCTTTATCTATCCCTAAGTATATAACAACCAAATATATTTTACTTTTTTTTCCTTTTAACAATAAGAATCAAAGTTAAAATTATTAAACATTTATAATATTTTTTTAAAGTAAAAAATAAATGAAAATGTGTATAAAGTTTCTATTCTTAAGTTAGATTGAATTGTATTACAATTTGGAATTTTTTGCTTTTTTATTTTCATTGTTATATATGGTTTTTAAGGAAATTAAAAATAGAAAAAAAAAACGTTATTGCAACTAAGTTTATTGATACTAATCCTAATCTAGGCAACTACGTATTAAAAGCGTAGAGACCCATTAAAAGATTAATAGTATCAAAATCAAGATCACGTCGTAAAAGAATAAATTTTCATAGCCAAAAGATTTTAAAAAAATTGAAAAATATTACTGCGAACCCCATATTAAGGCTCATGCGCTTCCACTCGATAGCGAGCTCGATTTTTATTTATTTGAAAATGATTTTATTTATTAGAAAATGACTTGGAGTCGTCACTTATTTTTATTTTATTTTTAAAAAGGGTAAACAAAATAAGAAAGCACTACAAAAAAATAGGTTTTTAATGACGAATCTTTGGTCACGACCACAAATATAGTGACCAAAGATATTATTTTGTCACGGCCAGGATAAAGTTATGACTATATGTGTTAATGTGGAAAAAAAACATGTTTAGTCACGGTGGTTTTATCAACCGTCACTAAAAGTATTGATGAGAGGGTATTTTAGTCACGGATTTTTTTGAAA
Organism: Vitis riparia; assembly: GCF_004353265.1. Taxonomy (NCBI): domain Eukaryota; kingdom Viridiplantae; phylum Streptophyta; class Magnoliopsida; order Vitales; family Vitaceae; genus Vitis; species Vitis riparia. Next base: position 8,696,308 of record NC_048440.1, on the reverse strand, counting down.
CCGTGACTATTTGTAAATTTATGGAGGGAAATTTTGGCGCCAATAATTTTAGTCATGATAATTTTATCATCCGTGACAAAAAGTGTAACGAAAAGATGTTTTAGTCACGATTTTTTGTGAAACCATGACCATATATATATATTGTGACTTTTAGTCACGCCATTGATTGATGTAGGGGAATCTATAGTCACGAATTTCTCATGACCGTGACCAAATGCATAAAGGTTTATTTTAAATATTTTGAACCTATGGTCACGGGGTTCACATAATCATGACCAAAAGTCTATTATTTATTTTAAATCATTTTTTGGGTTATCTATTATAATTTTTTAGAAAATTATATATATATATATATATATATATATATATATATATATATCATAAATAGAAATTATCATTAATAGTAATAATAATAGTTCTTATTAATTATAAAAAGTTTAAAGTTATATTACTATATTTTTTTTAAGTTAAGAAACAAATTAGTGTGTTACCTATTTTTCTTTAGTTAAAATTATTTAATTTCCTTGTTATGATTAATGTTTTAATAAGAAGCAAAATAAAGTTTAATATGTTAGTTTAAAAATATGATGGTTCAATTTGATATTATTTGATAAAAAATTTAAATGCAAGTGAGTTAGCATATTAAAAAACAATTTTGATTTTATATATGATAAATAATTCTTATTATATTTAAAGTATCAATAGTCGTGATAACTAAATTTTACTATGAACAATTACTAGTAAAATTGTTTATAGTTTTATTTAATTTTCAATCATAAAATATTTTTTAATCTTTATGATTTTTGCAATACAGAAACAGTTTATAACTACAAAAATAACATTCTTTGTTTATGATTAAAAATAAAAGTTCTAAACTTTTATAATTCTTAAATTTGTAAAATTAACAAATTTATAAAGTTAAAATTCATGAAAAAATATTCTTAAATGCACCATTCTCTATTTATGTTTATTATATTTAGTACCAAATGGAAGTCTGAAATTCTGTTGTCCAAATGTATGATGAAATTAAGCTACAAGCATATGGGATAAGGTAGAAATTAATATCATTATATATGAAAAAATGATACCATATGATAAAATAATAATAGATTGGTATAAGATATAAAGGGACACGTGACTGAAAATAATGAAGACAGAGTAGGAGTAGAATGCACATGTAACATTTCCTAGCACCTAAGGCCCACAAAAATACTAATAAATTATAGTTTTATTTGTGAAGTATTTTGACATTTTCATAAACAATTATACAAAAACGGTTTTTTAAAACATTTTTAAAAATTTGTTTGCGGATGTGTTTTAAAATAAAATCGATTTAGAAACCTATAATATTCTTAATATATTTTTTATGTTTTTAAATATGTTTAAAAAATAACTTTTATATGTTATATTTTATTTTTAATTATTCTTTGTATTTAAATAATTATTTTTGAAATATCTTTTACTCTAATAAGTGAAAACAATTTAAGATAACTAAAAATATTAATATTTTTTAAAAATATCTTATTTTTTAAAAATATCTTATTTTTTGTTTTTAAGAACAAAAAATTGTTTCCCCTCTATGCTTTACTTATTTATTTATTTATTTATTTATTATTAAGAATAAAAAACTGTTATAATTAAAAGCTCGTTAGCAAACACTGCCTATACCTTTGAATTATTTTAGAAAAAGAACATTTTATATATGATAAATAATAGGTTTTATAATAAGATAAGTTATTATTAGAAGATTTTATTAAATTTTATCATCATTCATATTAACATCATTAAGAGCAGTTATTTCTTTTTTAGTAAACTTAAATTTACTAAACATGTTTAACTATTAAAATTTTAAAATATAGAACTTGATAAATTTCTAATATAAAATTTTAAAATTTTAAAACTTGATAAGCTTGATAAAACTTTGAAAATAACAATTTTAAAATATAAAACTTGATAATTTTCTCATACATAATTGTAAAATTTAAAATTTTAAAACTTGATAAAAAATTTAAAATATAAACTTGATAAATTTCTAATATAAAATTTTTAAATTTTAAACTTGATAATTTTAAAAATTGAAAAACTTTATAAAACTTAATAAACTTTTAAAACAACACTTTGAGTAAAATATTGAACTTTCAAAATTAATTTTAAATTTTAAAATAATTGTAAATTTAAAATTTTAAAATAATTGATAATAACCACGACCAACATTTTAACCCATAAAATGTTAAAATGAGATTTGATAATAACCATATATAAAGCCATGAATATAAAGTCTCACATCACTTTCCAATATAATATTTTAACCATGTGGGCCAACATTTTAACCATTGACTTTCCAATATAAAAGACACAGACAATGTTTTAACCCATTTTAACCATTGAGTAAAACCCTTCTTCTGCAAACATTTCCAATATAAAGCCTCTCTCTCCTGCCAACAAAACCCATTTTCTCTTCCTCTCCAAAACCCATGGCCATAAAACCCACAAAACCTACCCACAACCCGCATTGCTTGGAGGAAGCCATTGCCAGAAAAAGCTTATGGAAGCCATGCCGAAGAAGCCCCATGGAAGCTATGGTCCATAAAGCCAAAGCCACCTCCAAGAAACTCCCATAAAAATCGTTTCTCTCTAGGTTTTGGTGAGTTTTGGGATTTTTTTTTTTTTGGGTTTTGTTAGTTGGTATTTTGGAAATGTTTGTGATTAGCTTTGAGATTCCATTGTTATTGGGTTTATTTTCATTGTTATTGGGTTTGTTTCCATTGTTATAGGGTTTTGGTGCTTTTGGAAAAACCACACTTAATTACTTCCTAAGGTACAATTTCTCTCTAGTTTCTCTCTATTTTTTCTATGATTTAATTCTGATTTCATTGTTATTGGGTTTATTTCCATTGTTACTGTGTAATGAAAGAATTTTTCTTTTGTGTGTTGCATTCTCTTCAATTGTCTATATCCATTGGGTTTAATTATTGTGTTACATTCCTAATTTGATTAGTTTTCAACAATGTTGTTTTTTCTTTGTTTCTGTAGCTTTGAGTTTGTGAACATGTTGATATGGATTAAAACTATATATTCCACATTCCACGTTTCTGTAGCTTTGTTTCTTTGTTTTTTTTTGTCCTATTTATGAGTCTCACAAACAATAATATTTTACAAAATTTTAAATATTTTAGTTGTATATCAAATATTATAGTCATACAATTAAGACACATCACCTTTATGAATATTATTTTCCACATAAGATAGATTTTTATACCATATGTCACACTTTAGTTAAGGATATGGTAATTTAAACAAATATTTTTTAAGATAGTCCTAAAAATTATTTTAAATTTTATGATACCCATTAAGTGTATTAGGAAATTGCCTTTTCAATTAAATATTAAAATATTTTTTAAAAGATAATTTTAAATTTAAATTAAAATTATCTTTTTTTTAAGTAATTTTAAATTGCCTTTTCAATAATATTTTTTTAGCTTTGGGAACTCATATTACCAACTATCTAAAATCCATGATATTTTAAGTAGATAAAAAAAGAAAAAAAAGAAAGTAGATAAAAAAATTATAATTTAAGAACTATTAATTATATAATAAGAGATACAAATAATTATGGAAAATTTTGTGTACAAATAACTATTTTAAAAAATAATTATATAAATATATAAAATAAAATATTATACATAAAATTTATTTTAAAAATATTTTAAATTTTTAAATATTCTTTTGTTTTATTAAACATAATTATTAAAACTCTTTTATAAAACTCTTTTTAAAAATAATTATCAAACATGCTATTAAAAATTTTGAATCATAATTCTTTCTAAATAAATTCATTATACAATTAATAATATAGAATGAAACTTAAGTATGTAATAGCTCCCACCGTAAGTCCCCTAAAATTTAATGATTTTCCATGTGGCATGACATCATGTCATAGTCAAATCATTTCCATCTTAAAATAAATAAAGAAATTTACAATGGTGGTGCAAATTGGATTGCAATAGTGGATTAATTAAAGTTAAAGTAAATCCCTCAATGCATCCAAACTTACATGATTAAAGAAATTTTATAAATTAGAATTATGAAATGAATAAAATAATAAAGGATGGATTATTGATTAGCTTAATTGGCAACTATTTTATAGGCGTCGAGATACAAGTAGATATTTAATTTTATATATACAAATAATTATTTTTTATTTTTATATATTTTAAAAAATAAGTGAGTCAAAACCCACTTTTCTTAAAAAAAGAAAAAAAAAGAGTTTGAATTGAATTTAGGTAATAAATTAGATTAGATAAAACTTCCTATACGTGATTTATTAAAATTTTGACCGAATACATTTAACTTTCATTGATTCCAAATTCCTTTAATATATACATATATATAATTTTTTTTTTGATAGAGTTTGAGTTGGCAATCAACCAAACCCCCAATCCACATGAGCTACACGTTACAACCGCTAATGCTGAGTTGGATATATATAGGCCCTGAATCTGCATATATATTATAATCTAAAATTCATGATATTTTAAGGAAATAATTATGTGACTTATGAAAAAATGCATTTCACAATATTTTTAAATGAATTATTTATAAAAATTGGGTTTATATATGAATCTGCATATATATTATAATCTAAAATTCATGATATTTTAAGTAGATAAAAAAATAGAAAGTAGATAAAAAGAAATTTATAATTTAAGAACTATTAATTATATTATATGTACCTTCATGAA